>NC_068432.1:23072119-23324619 GCF_023373465.1 Oncorhynchus keta | reverse complement strand
CCATGTGAGAAATTGCCAAGAAACTGAAGATCTGGTACAGCGCTGTGTACTACTCCATTCACAGAACAGCGCCAACTGGCCCTAACCAGAATAGAAAGAGGAATGGGAGGCCCCGGTGCACAACTGAGAAAGAGGACAAGTACATTAGAATGTCTAGTTTGAGAAACAGACGCCTTACAAGTCCTCAACTGGCAGCTTCATTAAATAGTACCCGCAAAACACCAGTCTCAAGGTCAACAGTGACGAGGCGACTCCGGGATGCTGGCCTAGGCAGAGTTGCAACGAAAAAGTATATCTCAGACTGGCCAATAAAAATAAAAGATTAAGATGGGCAAAATAACAATTGTAAAGAAAAGAAAAGAAAATGTTCTGACAACAGCTCTGGTGGACATTCCAGCAGTCAGCATGCTAACTGCACACTCCCTCAACTTGAGACATCTGTGGGATTGTGTTGCATGACAAAACTGCACATTTTAGAGTGGCCTTTTATTGTCCACAGCACAATGATCATCATGCTGTTTGCTCAGCTTCTTGATATGCCACACCTGTCAGATGGATGGATTATAGTGGCAAAGGAGAAATTGCTCACTAACAGGGATGTAAACACATTTGTGCACAAAATTTGCAGGAAATAAGTTTGTGTGTATGGAACATTTCTGGAATCTTTTATTTCAGCTTATGAAACACTTAACATATGGCGTTATATTTTTGTTCATGGTAAATACATGGGTCTAGAGTGTACTAGGGCTATGACTATACCAATATTGCGATATTTTTTTTCCATGGCAAAAATTTAAATACAAAGCAGAGCAAACTCATTGGTCCTTTAAAAACCTGCTGTAAAATATTGTGTGCTATAGCTTGGAAAATAAATAAATACATTATTATATGTGACTCTGGATGACAACATAATGCTGCTAAAATGATTATTTATTAGATGTATTACTACCAGTACGCTGCTGGTCATTGATTATTGCAACATCGTTTTAGAGAATAAGACCGACCACCCGGACAGCTGATGAAATTGAGGAGTATTTCTATCTGTAATAAAGCCCTTTTGTGGGGGAAAAACTCATTCTGATTGGCTGTGGCAACTCCCCAGTGGGTGGGCCTATGCCCAGTTATGTGAAATCCATAGATTAGGGTTTAATGAATTTACTTAAATTTACTTGATTTCCTTATATGAACTGTAAGTCAGTAAAATCGTTTAAATTGTTGCATTTATAATTTTGTCAAGTATAGATTGGAGGTGGCTGTTGGTATGGTTACGTACCTCTCAGTTCCAGGGTGGAATTCAGAAAGCAAGGAAGGCCTTCGCCGACCCTGCTGGTCCTGCAGGTGACCTCGGTAGTCCGGGACGGTGAACTCCTACACACACACACACACACACACACACACACACACACACACACACACACACACACAAGGTCATGACATGGGAAGCTATCCATAATAACATGGTGGGTGACAGCCAGTCTGGGCACAGTGAACAGGGCAGGTCTGCACAGCCTGATGATAACACATTGCAAGTCATAGCAAGAACACATATCACCAAAACAAAGCTTTCGCCAAAACCTTTTTTTAATTTTATATTTAAGATAATAAAATGACTTGTAGGTCCCTATACTTTCCATAACGCAAAACAAAGCGGGCAGCATTGCAGAATCCAGCATGTTAGAATGTATGAGAGGGATGAGAGGGATTAGGCATTTTTTCTCTTTGATCTGTTGTGAAAAGAACAGTAAAACTATCGGTGTCCTTGCACCAGAGGCATATCCAGAGACATTTATGTCTATGATACATCGACACTATCAAAAGGGGAAACTACTCTACTTGATGATTATTAACGATGTGAATAAAAAACTATTTGTTCAGTCACATTGGCTGCATTTACACAGGCAGCCCAATTCTGATCTTATTTCCACTAATTGCTTTTTGACCAATCAGACCAGCTCTGAAAAAGATCTGATGTGGTTGGTCAAAATACCAATTAGTGGGGAAAAAATATCAGAATTGGGCTGCCTGTGTAAATGCAGCCAATGAGGCGACTGTACTGTACAAATAGCCAGAGAAGCACCAAGACACTTCAGAGGTTATGGTGGAGCTTCACTGCAGTTATTGGCACAACCACTTCATCAGCCAGAAGAGGACTGGCCACCCCTCATAGCCTGGTTCTGGTTTTGGCCTTTCTATGGAGTTTTTCCTAGCCACCGTGCTTCTACACCTGCATTGCTTGCTGTTTGGGATTTTAGGCTGGGTTTCAGTACAGCACTTTGAGATGTCAGCGGATGTACGAAGGGCTATCTAAATTTGATTTTGATTTGAGTCATCAAGCACCTTAGTACCTTGGTCAAACATGACTCTAACATCTATTTAATCTATCACACTAGAAAACAAAAATTGTCTTCTATCAGGACACTGTGACCTACAAACAAAACTTGACATGTCAATGCACTTAACAGAAAGTTGAGGCTTACCTAGAGGATAACAACAACCGTTATTTTGTCCATAGATGGGTTGTAAATAACCAGAAATGTACCATTGACTGCATTCGGTATAAGTCAGGGTCTGAGAAATTTGTAATCAATTCCTAACAAACATGAAATGACCTTTGTGGATTGTGTGTTTTGGGATCATTTTTATGTTGCTACAACTGCAAGGAAAAGGTTTGAGAGAGACGGACCCTAGGTTATCAGTCAACTGCTAATTAATCTCAAAACAGTTATTATCCCTTGCAAATTAAATTCAAAACATAGGCCTTTTACTGTACTGTTAATTTCAATGTAAATTTCAATGTAAAACTATGAAGCATTGATGATTATGTTATAATGATTATTCGCAGGCCAGCTGGCTGGAGTGTTTACGGACATATTCAATCTCTCCCTATCCCAGTCGGCCGTTTCCACTTGCTTCAAGATGTCCACCATTGTTCCTGTACCCAAGAAAGCAAAGGGAACAAATTGACTATCGCAGCGTAGCACTCACTTCTGTGATCATGAAGTCCTTTGAGAGGATATTTAAGGATCATATCACCTCCAACTTACCTGATACCCTAGACCCACTTCAATGTGCATACCGCCCCTATAGATCCACAGATGATGCAATCACCATTGCACTGCGCACTGCCCTATCCCATCTGGACAAGAGAAATACATATGTAAGAATGCTGTTCATTGACTACAGCTCAGCCTTCAACACCCTAGTACCCTCCAAGCACATGATTAAGCTCGGAGCCCTGGGTCTGAAGCACACCCTGTGCAACTGGGTCCTGGACTTCCTGACGAGCCGCCCCCCAAGTGGTGAAGGTAGGAAACAACAATTCCACTTCGCTGATCCTCAACACAGGGGTTCCACAAGGGTGCGTGCTCAGCCCCATCATGTACTCCCTGTTCACCCATGACTGCGTGGACAAGAACGCATCTAACTTAAATCAAGTTTGCAGACGACACAACAGTAGTAGGCCTGATTATCAACAATGACGAGACAGCCTACAGGGAGGTGAGTGGTGCCAGGAAAATAACCTCTCCCTCAACAATTCGGCTTGTCCCCTAAGACCCTCACAAACTGTTACAGAAGCACCATTGAGAGCATCCTGTCGGGCTGCATCACCGCCTGGTACGGCAACTGCACCGCCAGCAACCACTGGGCTCTCCAGGGGGTGGTGAGGTCTGCACACTACCTGCCCTCCAGGACAACTACAGCACCCGATGTCACAGCACGGCCAAAAAGAGAATTGAGAAAATCAACCACCCGAGCCACAATTCCAGTGGGTCAGAGGTTTACATACACTAAAATGACTGTGCCTTTAGACAGCTTGGAAAATTCCAGAAAACGATGTCATGGCATTAGAAGCTTCTGATAGGCTATATAGGCTAATTGACAATTGCAGGTGTACCTGTGGATCCACAGTAAAACGAGTCCTATATTGACATAACCTGAAAGGCCACTCAGTAAGGAAGAAGCCACTGCTCCAAAACAGCCATAAAAAAAAAAGTCAAACTACGGTTTGCAACTGCACATGGGGACAAAGATCGTACTTTTTGGAGAAATGTCCTCTGGTCTGATGAAACAAAAATAGAACTGTTTGGCCATAATGACCATCGTTATGTTTGGAGGAAAAGGGGGAGGCTTGCGAGCTGAAGAACACCATCCCAACCGTGAAGCACGGGGGTGGCAGCATCATCTTGTTGGGGTGCTTTGCTGGAGGAGGGACTGGTGCACTTCACAAAAAATAGTTGGCATCACGAGGGAGGAAAAGTATGTGGATATATTGAAGCAACATCAAGACATCAGTCAGGACGTGAAAGCTTGATCACAAATGGGTCTTCCAAATGAACAATGACCCCAAGCATACTTCCAACGTTGTGGCAAATGGCTTAAGGACAACAAAGCCACGGTATTGGAGTGGCCATCACAAAGCTCCGATCTCAATCCCATAGAAAATTTGTCGGCAGAACTGAAAAAGCTTGTGCGAGCAGGGAGGCCTACAAACATGACTCGGTTAAACCAGCTCTGTCAGGAGGAATGGGCCACAATTCACCCAACTTATTATGGGACGCTTGTGGAAGGCTACCGAAAAGTTTGACGCAAATTAAACAATTTAAAGGCATTGCTACCAAATACTAACTGTGTGTATGTAAACTTCTGACCCACTGGAAATATGATGAAAGAAATAAAAGCTGAAATAAATAATTCTATATTATTCTTCTGACATCTCACATTCTTAAAATAAAGTGGTGATCCTAACTGACCTAAGACAAGGAATTGTTACTAGGATTAAATGTCAGCCATTGTGAAAAACTGAGTTCAAATGTATTTGGCTAAGGTGAATGTAAACTTCCGACTTCAACTGTATATGTTGCGTAATCCTATTTATAAAGAGCCTCAATGCAGATAAGACTGCGAAACTATGTTGCTTCAACATTACAAAATGTATTTTGCTTATCTGAATAAAATCTCCCCATTTTGTTTGGAATTAAATGAGCTATGATAAACCTTTGCAACCCAGCTTCCTCTTTCAGTGCCTCTGTCATTCCTGTATTAACACAAAATCCACCTGTTTTGATTTTAAATATCAAAATCTCTTTCCTCTTCACTTGGTTACCACAACCATTTATGTTCCAAAAGATTATGTTTCCCTAACCATTAGCCATATTTGCTCTGCGTAGTTACAGCCTGTGAGCGTGAAGTGTCCCATTCAACAGCCATGACAACTATAATGATCATTATATAACATTTCACAATATATGCTCCAGCTGTACAATAAAACTGTGTAAATAAACGTAGAAAACCAATCCCAAATAAAACAAAGCAACTTGGAACGGAGCGTTGCTTCTAAATGAGTCAATCACATTACTGTCTTCGATGCTGCAGAAGATAACCTGCAGTCTCAACTCAAATTCTTTATCGTCCGTGAGGTGCTTGAAATGCTAAATTAGCAACACCACGCAGAGTCCCGCAAACACATAAGCTAACTTCACTGGCACGTTGTGTTAGCTAATCCAAGTTTTCAAATGGTCAATTAGCCCTTTAAATTATAAACTTGGATTAGCTAACACAACGTGCCACTGGAACACAGGAGTGATGGTTGCTGATAATGGGCCTCTGTACGTCTATGTAGATATTCCATAATAAAAAATGTAAATGAGCCGTTTCCAGCTACAATAGTCATTTAGAAGATTAACAATGTCTACACTGTATTTCTGATTTATTTGATGTTATATTAAATGGACAAAAAAAAAGATTTTCTTTCAAAAACAAGGACATTTCTAAGTGACCCCAAACCTTTGAAAAGTAGTGTATATTATAGTATAATTAAATCCTTCCATCTCGCTCCCAAACCAACCAACCAACCCCCCCAAGCCTACCACCACTCCACCTCCCAAAACCAAGCTTGTCTCACCCTCCCATTCTTACCCATCCAGGCCCACTATCTACCCATGCGTCCCATCAGTACGCGCTTGCGACTAGACATTCAAACCCCTCCTGGATCAACACCCCAGTTGCCTAAATAATAATAATAATACTCTATAGCGCCCCTTGTGTGCACTTACAGCACTACGTATACCCCAGGATGTACAGAAACTGGTTGTTTGTTTTTTTTAAACGTGAGGGGCCAAATAAAAATTGCCCGTGTGTCAAATTCAGCCCACGGGCTCCCAGTTGGGGAATCTTGTAATAGTTAATCAGTTGTATGAAGAGAGAGAAAGTCATTCTTGCTGGTAATAGGTGTTAAGAAAAACATAGCAAGAGATGCAGTGCGAGAGAGTTATGATGTTACTTCATGCACAGTTTCTTACCTGTTGGTGACGTGTGGTGCTGAAGGTGTACTGGACAGAGTGTGGTGGGTAGCGGCTCTGCTCGCTGCTGAAGCTCCCCTGGGTAGGGGGGTAGCCCGAGCTACTGGACATCCTGGCTCAGTTTTGAGCCGGGCGGGCTTTTGCTGCACTGATCAGGGGCTCAGGTTGAGCATGGCTTGAGACCCAAACCACCTGAGGAGGGACAGATGGATGATTTCATATCTGTGTCCATCTTTCTCACACAAGGAAAGGAAGGACACCCCAGGTGAGTCAGTGCTTTTGAGGCATTGTGCAGCTGCAATATTTCTGTCTGAAGAGTAAGCTGAGCTGCATCTCAACTCCAAATGGGGGAGGATAGATTATTGTGCACCATATTAGTAGTTTTGTCAGTGTCAGTCAGTAATGGATTAGGTGAAGTATCATCGTTGACCAATATCAGTCTCCTCAGTCAGACTTGGTTTTCCTCTGCTAGATCATTGAAGCCACTCCCCCCAAAATATAAACATTTTATAAAAATAAATAACAGAAATGCCTTGTTTACATAAGTATTCAGACCCTTGCCAAGAGACTGAAAATTGAGCTCAGGTGCATCCTATTTCATTGATTATCCTTGAGATGTTTCTACAACTTGGAGTCCACGTTTAATTGATTGGACATAATTTGGAAAAGCACACACCTTCCTATGTTAAGGTCCCACATCATGGCAAAAACCATGCCATGATGTTAAAGGAATTGTGGTTCGGAAGCACAAAGTCTCTTCCTAGAGCCGGCCGCCCGGCCGAACTGAGCAATCGGAGAAGGGCCTTAGTCAGGGCCATGACAAACAACCCGATGGTCCAAGCAGCGATTACAGCCTTGAATCTTCTTGGGTATGACACTACAAGCTTGGCACACCTGTATTTGGAGAGTTTCTCTCATTCTTCTCTGCGGATCCTCTCAAGCTATGTCAGCTTGGATGGGGAGCGTTGCTGCACAGCTATTTTCAGGTCTCTCAAGAGATGTTCGATCAGGTTTAAGTCCAGGCCCTGGCTGGGCCACTCAAGGACATTCAGAGACATGTCCCGAAGCCAATCCAGTGTGGTCTTGGCTGTGCGGTTAGGGTCGTTGTCCTGTTGGAAGGTGAACCGTCGCCCCTGTGAGGTCCCGAGAGCCCTGGTGCAGGTTTTCGTCAAGGATCCCTGATCCTTGCCTCAATCCTGACTAGTTTCCCAGTCCCTGCCACTGAAAAACATCCCCACAGCATGATTCTGCCAACACCATGCTTCACCATAGGGAAAGTGCAAGGTTTCCTCCAGAAGTGATGCTTGGCATTTAGGCCAAAGAGTTCAACCTTGTTTTCATCAGACCAGAGAATCTTGTTTCTCATGGTCAGAGAGTCTTTAGGTGCCTTTTGGCAAACTCCAAAAGGGCTGTCATGTGCCTTTTACTGAGGAGGGGCTTCCATCTGGCCACTCTACCATAAAAGGCCTCAGTCAGAGAACCATCGTGTTCTTGGTTACGTCCCTGACCAAGGCCCTTCACCCCCGACTGCTCAGTTTGGCCGGGCGGCCAGCTCTAGGAAGAGTCTTGGTCGTTCCAAACTTCTTCCATTTAAGAATGACGGAAGCCACTGTGTTCTTGGGTACATTCAATGCTCATAAATGTTTTGGTACCCTTCCCCAGATCTTTGCCTTGGCACAATCCTGTCTCGGAGCTCTACGGACAATTCCTTCAACCTCATGGCTTGGTTTTTGATCTGATATCTACTGTCAACTGTGGGACCTTATATAGACAGGTGTGTGCCTTTCAAAATCATGTACAATCAATTGAATTTACAACATGTGGAATCCAAGTTGTAGAAACATCTCAAAGATGATCAATGGAAACAGGATGCACCGGAGCTCAATTTCGAGTCCAATAGCAAAGGGTCTCAACTTATATCAATAAGGTATTTTCTGTTAGAAAACGTTGTCAGTGTAAACTTAAAACAACTAAAACCATAAAGTATGTAGAATAGATAATGGACCGATGTAGAGTACCAGTCAAAGGTTTGGACACACCTACTCATTCTAGGGTTTATTTATTTTTACTATTTTCTACATTGATATCAAGGATCTGGATAGATTCTATATGGACGGATGGTCTAAGACTCGGATGGTCAATCTCATAAAACATTTAAGAAAAAAGGCTCAGTGCCGCTATCCTCGCAAGGTGAGGTTGAAAACAGGGGTGCCAATCATTTTGACACCCATCTTTGAGACCAAAAAAAAACGTGTTAAACTAAATCTATTCTTCTGAGAAATTGTATTAGCCTAGTATAAAATATATATTTTAAATTAGCATAAAATATAGCTGCGTATAAAATAAAGTCTATTTTGCTCATCTTTATCAAGGGTGCAAATTATTTTGGACCTGACTGTATATACTGTCTGCCAGTATGCAACATAGATCAGCGGTTCCAACCTTTTCCATTCCAAGGACCACCAAATCATGCTCAAAAGCGTGAAGACCACCATTTTTTAAACATAAAATATTTTGACAGTCAAACTGAGAGTACATTTTATCAGGGAATGTTATAGATTAATTCCAAATTGAGCAAATTGAGAAGCAGCTGCTGAAAAAAATGAGCTCCTACAAATATAGAAATTTACATATTTTTAGAGTGAAGTACATTGGAAAAAAGCTAAAGAAAACTGCAAGACTGAATTGGAGGCAAAACAAGCAACAATCAAAGATAGGCTTTGGAAAAGTAACTATTTTTCATAAAATTGTACAGCTATCTTAGCTAGCTGAATTGTTTACCAGTTGCTAAGCAGTTGCTAGGGATTCTCCTGGAAGAAGCTAGCTAGCTAACAAAGAACATCTAGTTAACAGAAGAAAAGAAAGACAAAATAAAGAGAGAAGAAAATGTACATTAGTGAAACAGTACTCTAAAAAAGACACAAGAGACAATAGTACAAGAAACAACGCTTCTATTGCGTTTATATTCTATGGTTTCCAAGATGGCGTAGCAGTCAGACATCCTTTGTCCTCGTCTTGTCCCGTGTATATGTTTCCTATCTTTTTCTTTGCATATCTTTTTACATATTTTTTCTAAAAACTCAACATAAAAACTCTCCTGCAACCAAATGTGGTGCAGATCGGTTGTTTTTTCCCCAAAAGTATTATTCACATCGTATCCGAAATCCACAACAGAAGCTAGCCAGAAGTTAACCAGCTCACAAGCTAACATTAGTATTCAGCTAACGACGGCTAGCGGTCATCAGCTATCCTTTAGCTCGGAAAGCTATCGCCAGTTTTGTACAACACGATTTTCGGTCCATATCCCCGGATTTCTACCGCAAGCTCTGGACATTAACACCTGGATCTTGCAGCTAACTAGCTGCTATCCACGTGACTATTGGCTAACGTCGATTCTGGCGCAAACACCAATTATCCCGGAGCCAGCCAGCTGAAGAGTTCCATCAGCCACTCCTGGGCTACAATCACCTATCCGGACCTGTTTTACTGCCGATGTGGAGCCCTGCTAACTGCGGCCCGCTAATTGTTAGCTGTCTTGAGCATATCAGCTGCTATCTTCTTGGGCCACTATAACTAACTATTTTGACAATTGGATTGGTCCCCTCTACCACACGGAACCCACTAATCTACCGACGGAAATGCACGGGGTGGCTAAAAACAGACCATCTTCTGCTAGCTTGCTACCCATGGCTCGGCTAGCTGTGTGAATCGCCGTGACCCCAACCAACCTCACTACTCACTGGACCCTTCTGATCACTCGGCTAAGCATGCCTCTCCTCAGTGTCAATATGCCTTGTCCATTGCAGTTCTGGTTAGTGTTTATTGGCTAATTTCACTGTAGAGCCTCTAGCCCTGCTCATTATATGATGCGATGACATCACCTTGTTTCAATGATGTTTATAAAGACAATATCTCTCATTATCACTCAATGCCTAGGTTTACCTCCACTGTATTCACATCCTACCATACCTTTGTCTGTACACTATACCTTGAATCTATTTTAATCGCCCCCAGAAACTTGCTCCTTTTACTCTTTGTTCCGGGCGTCCAACACGTCCAATTCTCATGGCTTTTAGCAGTACCCTTATCCTACTCCTCCTCTGTGCCTCTGGCGATGTAGAGGTGAATCCAGGCCCTGCAGTGCCACGCTCCACTCCTATTCCCCAGGCGCTCTCTTTTGATGACTTCTGTAACCGTAAAAGCCCTGGTTTCATGCATGTTAACATTAGAAGCCTCCTCCCTAAGATTGTGCTAAAGCAGTGAATAAAACACTCTGCCAACCCGGATGTCTGAATCCTGGCTTAGCAAGACCACCAATAACTCTGAAATCCCCAACTACAACATTTTCAGACTAGATAGAATGGCCAAAGGGGGCAGTGCTGCAATCTACTGCAGAGATAGCCTGCAGAGTTCTGTCCTACTATCCAGGTCTGTGACCAAACAACTACTTTTAAAAATCCACCTATTTAAAAACAAGTCTCTCACTGTTGCCGCCTGCTATAGACCACCCTCTGCCCCCAGCTGTGCTCTGGATACCATATGTGAACTGAATGCCCCCCATTTATCATCAGAGCTCGTGCTGTTAGGTGACCTAAACTGTGACATGCTTTTAACACCCCGGCCATCCTACAATCTAAGCTTGATGCCCTCAATCTTACACAAATGACAAATGAACCTACCAGGAACAACCCCAAAGCCGTAAACACGGGCACCCTCATATATATCATCATAACCAACTTGCCCTCTATAGACACCTCTGTTGTTTTCAACCAAGATCTCAGCGATCACTGACTAATTGACTGCATCCGTAATGGGTCAGCGGTCAAAAAACATCCACTCATTACTATCAAACGCTCCCTGAAACACTCCCTGAAACACCGCCCCACTTCTAATTGACCTGGCCCGGGTATCCTGGAAGGATATCGACCTCATCCCGTCAGTAGAGGATGCCTGGTTATTTATTTTAAATGCCTTCCTCGCCATCTTAAATAAGCATGCCCCATTCAAGAAATATACAAACAGGAACAGATATAGCCCTAGTTTCTCTCCAGACCTGACTGACCTTAACCAACACAAAAACATCCGCTGGCGTTCTGCATTAACATCGAACAGCCCCCGTGATATGCAACTTTTTAGGGAAGTTAGAAACCAATATTTACAGGCAGTTAGAAAAGCCAAGGCTAGCTTTTTCAAGCAGAAATTTGCATCCTGCAACACAAACTCAAAAAAGTTCTGGGACGTGGAGAATAAGAGCACCTCCTCCCAGCTGCCCACTACACTAAGGATAGGAAACTCTGTCACCGCCAATAAATCCACTATAATTGAGAATTTCAACAAGGATTTTTTCAAGGGGGGACACTCTTGACCCAAACTGCTACAGACCTATACCTATCCTACCCTGCCTTTCTAAGGTCTTCGAAAGCCAAGTTAACAAACAGATCACAGACCATTTCGAATCCCACTGTACCTTCTCCGCTATGCAATCTGGTTTCAGAGCTGGTCATGGGTGCACTTCAGACACGCTCAAGGTTCTAAACAATATCTTAACCGCCATGGATAAGAAACAATACTGTGCAGCCGTGTTCATTGACCTGGCCAAGACTTTCAACCCTGTCAATCACCACATTCTTATCGGCAGACTCAACAGCCTTGGTTTTTCAAATTATTGCCTCGCCTGGTTTACCAACTACTTCTCAGACAGAGTTCAGTGTGTCAAACCTGAGGGCCTGTTGTCCGGGCCTCTGACAGTCTATGGGGGTGCCCCATGGTTCAATACTTGGGCCGACTCTCTTCTCTGTATATATCAATAATGTCGCTCTTGCTGCTGGTGAGTCTCTGATCCACCTCTGTACAGATGACACCATTCTGTATACTTCTGGCCCTTCTTTGGACACTGTGTTAACAACCCTCCAGATGAGCTTCAATACCATACAACTCTCCTTCCTCCAACTGCTCTTAAATACAAGTAAAAACTAAATGCATCCTCTTCAACCGATCGCTGCCTGCACCTGCCCGCCTGTCCAGCATCACTACTCTGGACGGTTCTGACTTAGAATATGTGGACAACTACAAATACCTGTTATGTTATGGTTAGACTGTAAACTCTCCTTCCAGACTTCCAAAATATCTCTAATCCAAAGTTAAATCTAGAATCGGCTTCATATTTTGCAGTAAAGCATCCTTCACTCATGCTGCCAAACATACCCTCGTAAAACTGACCATCTTACCGATCCTCGAATTTGGCGATGTCATTTACAAAATAGCCTCCAACACCCTACTTAACAAATTGGATTCAGTCTATCACAGTGCCACCCGTTTTGTCAACAAAGCCCCATATACTACCCACCACTGCGACCTGTACGCTCTCGTTGGCTGGCCCTCGCTTCATACTCGTCGCCAAACCCACTGGCTCAAGGTAATCTACAAGACCCTGCTAGGTAAAGTCCCACCTTATCTTTGCATGCTGGTAACCATAGCTGCACCCACCCGTAGCACGCGTTCCAGCAGGTATATCTCACTTGTCACCCCCAAAGCCAATTTCTACTTTGGCCACCTCTCCGTCCTCTCCAACTGGAAACACTTCTCTCCCTCACTAGCTTAAACTTCTTATGGCTGGGGAGCAGTATTGAGTAGCTTGGATGAATAAGGTGCCCAGAGTAAACTCCCTGCAACTCAGGCCAAGAAGAATATTATGCATATGCATATTATTAGTAGATTTGGATAGAAAACACTCTGAAGTTCCTAAAACTGTTTGAATGATGTCTGTGAGTATAACAGAACTCATATGGCTGGCAAAAAACCTGAGACAAAATACAACCAGGAAGTGTGAAATCTGAGGTTTGTAGTTTTTCAACTCTTTGCCTATCCAAGACTGTGTACATTTGGTCCGATTGCTCTACCTAAGGCTTCCACTAGATGTCAACAGTCTTTAGAACCTTGTTTGAGGCTTCTACTGTGAAGGAGGAGAGAATGAGAGCTGCGTCAACCAGAGGTCTGGTACCAAGGCCATAAGCTCAGTCAGGCGAGCGCACGTGAGAGGTAGCTGCGTTCCATTGCATTTCTAAAGACAAAAGGAATTCTCCGGTTGAAACATTATTGAAAATTTATGTTAAAAACATCCTAAAGATTGATTCTATACATCGTTTGACATGTTTCTACGAAATGTAACAGATCTTTTTGACTTTTCATTTGGCCAAACAAAAATGAGGTATTTGGACATAAATGGACTTTATCGAACAAAAACAAACATTTATTGTGGAACTGGGATTCCTGGGAGTGCATTCTGATGAAGATCATCAAAGGTAAGTTAATATGTATAATGCTATTTCTGACTTCTGTTGACTCCACAACATGGCGGGTATCTGTATGGCTTGTTTTTGTGTCTGAGCGCCATACTCAGATTATTGCATGGTGTGCTTTTTCTGTCGTTTAAAAAAAATCTGACACAGCGGTTGCATTAAGGAGAAGTTTATCTAAAGTTCCATGCATAACCCTTGTGTCTTTTATCAATCCCGTAAGAAGTTAACTTCTTGGATATAGGGGGCGCTCTTTTAATTTATAAATAAAAAAACGTTCCCGTTTTAAACAAGATATTTTGTCACGAAAAGATGCTTGAATATGCATACAATTGACAGCTTTGGAAAGAAAACACTCTGGTGTTTCCAAAACTGCAAAGATATTGTCTGTGAGTGCCACAGAACTAATGCTACAGGTGAAACCAAGATGAAATTTCATACAGGAAGTGCCCCAGATTTTGAATGCGCTGTGTTCCAATGTCTCCTTATATGGCTGTGTATGGGTCACGAATGAGCTTAGACTTTCTGTCGTTTCCCCAAGGTGTCGACAGCATTGTGACGTATTTGTAGGCAAATCATTGGAAGATTGACCTTAAAACCTCTTGAAGCTATGGGTGCGCTATTTCATTATTGGATTTTAAAAAAGTGCCCGTTTTAAGCGCAATATTTTGTCACGAAAAGATGCTTGACTATGCATATAAATTGCCAGCGTTGGAAAGAAAAAACTCTTGACGTTTTCAAAACTGCAAAGATATTATCTATGAGTGCCCCAGAACTGATCTTACAGGCGAAACCAAGATGAAACTTCAAACAGGAAATGATCAGGATTTTTGACGCTCTGTTCTACTAACGTCTCCTTATATGGCTGTGAATATGCTGTGAACGAGCTTATGCGCTCTGCCGTTCGTCCAAGATGTCTGCAGCATTGTGACGTATTTGTAGGCATATCATTGGAAGATTGGCCATAAGAGACTACATTTGCCAGGGGGCCGCCCGGTGTCCTTAGTCGGTGCGTAATTCCCAGTGGCAATCCTTGTACCATGCGATACAGAAGGAGACTCATACTTCCAGGAACGATACATCATCGAATAGATATGTGAAAAACACCTTGAGGATTGGTTCTAAACAACGTTTGCCATGTTTCAGTCGATATTATGGAGTTAATTTGGAAAAAAGTTTGGCGTTTGCATAACTGAATTTTCTGGGGGTTTTTGGTAGCCAAACGTGACACACCAAACGGACCGATTTCTCTTGCACAAAAAATCTTTCAGGAAAAACTGAACATTTGCTATCTAACTGAGAGTCTCCTCATTGAAAACATCCGAAGTTCTTCAAAGGTAAATTATTTATTGAATGTTTTTGCTGGTTTTTGTGAAAATGTTGCCTGCTAAAGCTAATGCTAAATGCTAATGCTAAATGCTAGTTTGCTATGGTAGAGAAGCATATTTTTGAAAATCTGAGATGACAGTGTTGTTAACAAAAGGCTAAGCTTGAGAGCTAGCATATTAATTTCATTTCATTTGCGATTTTCATGAATAGTTAACGTTGCGTTATGGTATTGAGCTTGAGGCTATGATTACGCTACCAGGTGGTCGCTTGGTGTCCTCCGTCACAATTATTGCGTAATCTCCAGCTGCGTGTCTTTTTCAGTTTGCTTCGAGGAGAAACACAGCTGCCACGAATGAGTGCCACAGAAGGCTAACTCTCTAGCCCTCACTATCTCCTTGCTTGCTAATTCGGCATGTTAACTGCTAGCTTGTTTAGCCCAGGTCCGCTAACTACTACCTTGTTTACCCCGGCCTGCTAATCTGTTAGCTTGTTAGCACAGGCCTGCTAACCGTCTGCATCGCAGTGGCCCATATGTACTTTCTATCTCTTCCCGATTTTTAAAATTTGTTTATACCTTCCGGAAACCTGCCTCACCCAATGTGATACGGAATCGCTATTATTTTTAATTTTTAGAACACACTCAAGAACCTCCAGAAGCTAACCAGCTAACTAGCTACAAGCTATTTAGTCATTTTTTTTAACCTGGATAACACTTGCCAGTCCAGCCCCCCTGCCCCATCCACCGCTGCCCCTGGATTCTGATCACTTGGCTACATTGCTGATGCACGCTGGACTGTCCATTAATCACGGTACTCCATTCTTCTTGTTTGTTTTATCTGTCGGCTCCGCTGCCTTGTCAATGCCATTTTACCTGCTGTTGTTATGCTAGCTGATTAGCTGTTGTCTCACCCACAATCTTAGCTAGCTTTCCCAATTCAACACCTGTGATTACTGTATGCCTCGCTGTAGGTCTCTCTCAAATGTCAATATGCCTTGTATACTGTTGCTCAGGTTAGTTATCATTGTTTTAGTTCACAATGGAGCCCCTAGTCCCACTCCTCATACCTCCTTTGTCCCACCTCCCACATATGCGGTGACCTCACCCATTACAACCAGCATGTCCAGAGATACAACCTCTCTCATCATCACCCAGTGCCTGGGCTTACCTCCGCCGTACCCGCACCCCACCATACCCCTGTCTGCACATTATGCCCTGAATATATTCTACCATGCCCAGAAACCTGCTCCTCTTATTCTCTGTCCCCAACGCTCTAGGCGACCAGTTGATAGCCTTTAGCCGCACCCTCATACTACTCCTTCTCTGTTCCGCGGGTGATGTGGAGGTATACCCAGGCCCTGCATTGACCTCATCCCGTCAGTTGAGGATGCCTGGTAATTCTTTAAGAGTAACTTCCTCACCATTTTAGATAAGCATGCTCCGTTCAAAAAATGCAGAACTAAGAACAGATACAGCCCTTGGTTCACTCCAGACCTGACTGCCCTCGACCAGAACAAAAACATCCTGTGGCGGACTGCAATAGCATCGAACAGTCCCCGCGATATGCAACTGTTCAGGGAAGTCAGGAACCAATACACGCAGTCAGTCAGGAAAGCTAAGGCCGCCTTTCGTTCCAGTACTCTGCTGCCTGGGACTGGAACGAATTGCAAAAAAAAAAAAAAAAAAAAAAAAAAAATTAAAAAAATATTTAAAAAAATTAAAAAAATTTAAAAAAAAAATTGCTGAAGTTGGAGACTTTTATCTCCCTCACCAACTTCAAACATCAGCTATCTGAGCAGCTAACCGATCGCTGCAGCTGTACATAGTCTATTGGTAAATAGCCCAGCCAATTTTACCTACCCCATCCCCACAGTTTTTATTTATTTACTTTTCTGCTCTTTTGCACACCAATATCTCTACCTGTACATGATCATTTATCACTCCAGTGTTAATCTGCAATATTGTAATTATTTGCCTACCTCCTCATGCCTTTTGCACACATTGTATATAGACTCCCCTTTTTTTCTACTGTGTTATTGACTTGCTAATTGTTTACTCCATGTGTAACTCTGTGTTGTCTGTTCACACTGCTATGCTTTATCTTGGCCAGGTCGCAGTTGCAAATGAGAACTTGTTCTCAACTAGCCTACCTGGTTAACCTCTTGCTCCTACCTGGCACGCAGGCGTCCCATCTAGAGCTCTGGAAATGCAAATGCGCTACGCTAAATGCTAATAGTATTAGTTAAAACTCAAACGTTCATTAAAATACACATGCAGGGTATTGAATTAAAGCTACACTCGTTGTGAATCCAGGCAAAAAGTCAGATTTTTAAAATGCTTTTCGGCGAAAGCATGAGAAGCTATTATCTGATAGCATGTAACACCCCAAAAGACCCGCAGGGGACGTAAACAAAATAATTTGCATATTCGGCGCTACACAAACCGCACAATAAAATATAAAACATTCATTACCTTTGACCATCTTCTTTGTTGGCACTCCTAGATGTCCCATAATCACGATTGGGTCTTTTTTCCGATTAAAATCGGTCCATATATAGCCTAGATATCGATCTATGAAGACTGTGTGATAAACGGGAAAAAAATAGCGTTTCATAACGTAACGTCATTTTTTAAAATTCAAAAAGTCGACGATAAACTTTCACAAAACACTTCGAAATACTTTTGTAATGCAACTTTAGGTATTAGTACACGTTAATAAGCGATAAAATTCATCAGGAGGCGATGTAAATTCTATAGGTGTCCGTCTCGAAAAAATGTCTGGAGAGAGCTCGACCAAAACATCCGGTCAGAGACCGGAGGGAATCGGTTCCCTTGATTCGGTTTGACCAAGAATCAAAGCTGAATCAAATGACAAGACTCTAGACATCGTGTGGAAGCTGTAGGCACTGCAACCTCAGCCTCATTTAATTCGGTTCACTTTGAGCAATTCCTGGAAGTTGCACAAGGATATTTATTTCCATTTTCAGTGATCAGGTTTTCCTGCACTTTTCGATGAAACGCACGTTCTGTTATAGTCACAGCCGTGATTTAACCAGTTTTATAAACGTCTGAGTGTTTTCTATCCACACATACTAATCATATGCATATACTATATTCCTGGCCTGAGTAGCAGGGCGCTGAAATGTTGCGCGATTTTTAACAGAATGTTCGAAAAAGTAGAGGGTCGACTTAACAGGTTAAATAAAGGTGAAATAAAAAATAAAATAAAAAAATGTATCATCGAATAGATATGTGAAAAACACTGAGGATTGATTCTAAACAATGTTTGCCATGTTTCTGTCGATATTATGGAGTTAATTTGGTAAAAAGTTTGACGTTGTAGAGACTGCATTTTCAGATTTTTTTCTTAGCCAAACGTGATGAACAAAACGGAGCGATTTCTCCTACACAAATAATATTTTGGGAAAAAATGAACATTTGCTATCTAACTGAGAGTCTCGTCATTGAAGACATCCGAAGTTCTTCAAAGGTAAATTATTTTATTTGAATGCTTTTCTTGTTTTTGTGAAAATGTTGCCTGCTGAATGCTAGGCTTAATGCTATGCTAGCTATCAATACTCTTACACAAATGCTTGTGTAGCTATGGTTGAAAAGCATATTTTGAAAATCTGAGATGACAGTGTTGTTAACAAAAGGCTAAGCTTGTGAGTGAATATATTTCTTTCATTTGCGATTTTCATGAATAGTTAACGTTGCGTTATGATAATGAGCTTGAGGCTATAATTACGCTCCCAGATACGGGATTGCTCGACGCAAGAAGTTAAGCACCAGCTTTCAGAGCAGGTCACAAATCACTGCACCTGTACATAGCCCATCTATAAATAGCCCAAACAACTACCTCTTCCCCTACTATATTTATTTATTTTGCTTCTTTGCACCCCAGTATTTCTACTTTGCACACTCATCTATTGTCAAATCTACCATTCCAGTATTTAAATTGCTATATTCTATTTACTTCGCCACCATGGCCTATTTATTGCCTTTACCTACCTTATCTCACCTCATTTGCTCACATTGTATATAGACTTATTTTTCTACTGTATTATTGACTGTATGTTTGTTTTACTCCATGTGTAACTCTGTGTTGTTATGTGTCAAACTACTTTGCTTTATGTTGGCCAGGTCACAGTTGTAAATGAGAACTTGTTCTCAACTTGCCTACCTGGTTAAATAAAGGTGAAATACATTTAAAATTAAAAACACCAACACCAGTAGTAATCTACTTTTTCGAGTAGAAAGACGATGGCCAGATGTTACCCAATGCAACATCACAACCACCATAGAAATATTGAATGAGTCTTCCACTTCCCTCATTCATATCAATAAGTCATACTTTTAGTAAAAGTATGATATATTTGGGCTTGAAATAACATAACTGCCCGCTTCAAGCAAATTTGTGCCAATGACGTGTCTTTTCCTATGCAATGGCAAGTCAATTATTTTTTGCCTGTTTTTTTGTTTCAGGGCTGAGTTTTATTTGAATGGTACCATACCACCCACCAGCATGGCATTGTTTATTATTCATAACCACCTGCAAAGTTTGCAAGTTGTGACTGCTGAGCTAAATAATAGAATCTTTGGATACAGCAAAGATGGTGGATAAATTACGATGGTTCACTCAGACCATTTACCATTGAAAAAAAATTGTTGGTTCCGATCTACTTAACGGGGTGGCTCTCCCATAGACACTAATGCAATAGCAGCTGGGTCTGGTCTAGTTAGTTCATTGACTTTCTTCTGTCTCTGGCTCAATGGCTGGCTACGCCATGGTGAAAATTAAAAGTGGTGCAAACTTTTGCACCTCCACTTTTTTACCAGCAAAATTTCATCATCCATTGGAAATTTGTCAAGTTTCACTTATTTTTGTGCTAGTCTAAAAATAGACGGTAGAATTGCGTGATACGATTTCATTTTAGATGTCGATTATGGTAGCCCCCAAACCTCTCTGATTCAGAGGGGTTGGGTTAAATGCAGAAGACACATTTCCGTTGAATGCATTCTGTTGGACAATAGGCATGGTTTAGCTAGGCTGCTAGTCTTTCTGAAATAATTATTTTCACTTGACTTACAGTATGCTTGTCCGAACTGAAATGGCGCTCACATAGCTTTAGAGTTGTCCCCGACAACAACAAAAACTTGGGTTGACCTAAAGTAGTCTGGTCAATGTTTAAATGTGTATTTTTTCATATACAGACACACCTTAGGTGTCTATATGCATTGAGCTTGTCTGATGCTTAAGCACTTTGTTTGATGAAATAAGAAACAAATAACTCAAGAGGGATCCAGAGATCAAGATAACCAGAAGAAGAAAATTAAAAAACCTGACCCAACCATTCTCCTGCTCCTGCAGATTCTGCCGTTACTCTCCTGAAGTTGCCGGTAATGGGCTACATAAGTCGGCTGCACACTTTCATGTGGAATGCCAATTTTCCTTACCGTTTCTACCGATCTGAGTGGAAGTTATGGTTTTCATATGCACATTTTAATTTATAACGTCTTTGTGACGCAGAATCAATGTCATGTTGTTAATTAATTCTACCAACCTAAAAAGTCACTTCTATTGCCAACTATTTAAAAATTAACTACAAAAAGCCAACAAATCTAAACATTGCAGCCTGCAGGTAGAACATATCCTGATAAAAATAGATATCCTATAAATCACATTAGCTATGCATGGCCTGTCTGCAACGAACTTGAAACAAATATTAACTTGGGTCCAGCCTGAAGCTTGAGCTAGCAAACTTCCAACATTTTATAAAATATTCTGGGCCGTCAGAGTTTCCTGCGCCAGTGAGCTCAGAACAGACACAGCTGTAGGCTATTTGCGCAAGGGATAACGAGTAATCAGGTAGGCCTATTTTATGTAGTTTCCACTGGATCAAAGCATGATGTTTTTCCCTTTCATGCAGAGTGGTTATCTAAATGGGGAGAGCTGGAAAGATTTTTCAAATTAAGGAACTATTGTCATTCTCAATGGATGTAAAAACAGACTTAGTGTGCTTGCTGTTTAAGGAGAAGAAAACATTACATTCAGAGGCTCCACAGCTCAATAGTGGTTGTGTGTTAAGCCAATCAGATCCCCAAATGTGCACATTTATATGCCTCCATTTGCAGGCAGGCCAGGTAGCCTATAGGCCTTCTTCTAAGCATAAATTAGGTGTGTGATCTTACTCAACATTGATAGGAGCACTCCAAACAAAAAGACAATGACTAAATTGAAAAAAAACACAAAAAGGCAATGAAATAAACCAAAACTTGTTTCACACAAGTGAAGCATAGGTTGTGCACTCTGCGAGTAATGTGTCCAGTCCGACAATGAGAATGGTAAAAGACTAATAATAATAATAAATAATATATTGAATGCATTAACAGAAATTACCGTAACCAAACAAACATTGGAAATGAGAAATTATAGGAATTAACAGCAAATGTACTACAGTGAAAGTCGGAAGTCTACATACACTTTGGTTGGAATCATTAAAACATGTTTTTCAACCACTCCACAAATTTCTTGTTAACCTGTTACTCCTACCCCCTACTTTTTCGAACATTCTGTTAAAAATCGTGCAACATTTCAGCACCCTGCTACTCATGCCAGGAATATAGTATATGCATATGATTAGTATGTGTGGATAGAAAACACTCAGACGTTTATAAAACTGGTTAAATCACGGCTGTGACTATAACAGAACGTGCGTTTCATCGAAAAGTGCAGGAAAATCTGATCACTGAAAATGGAAAAATATATCCATGCGCCACTTCAATCGATTGATAAAGGTGAACCACATTAAATGGGGCCGAGTTTGCAATACCTACAGCTTCCACACGATGTCAACAGTCTTGTCATTTGCCTAGGCTTTGTTTCT
The DNA here is from genome assembly GCF_023373465.1 of Oncorhynchus keta. Classification (NCBI taxonomy): domain Eukaryota; kingdom Metazoa; phylum Chordata; class Actinopteri; order Salmoniformes; family Salmonidae; genus Oncorhynchus; species Oncorhynchus keta. Next base: position 23,302,811 of record NC_068432.1, on the reverse strand, counting down.
TGGTCAAACGAACAAGAGACAGCCCATTTCTTCAGGTCTCCGACCGGATATTTTAGTTGAGATTTACCCGGACATTATTTCCAGACGTACAGCTATAGAATATACATCGCCTCGTGATCAATTTGATCGCTTATTAACGTTTACTAATACCTAAAGTTGCATTACAAAAGTATTTCGAAGTGTTTTGTGAAAGTTTATCGTCAACTTTTTTTATTTAAAAAAATGACGTTACAAGACGCTATTTTTTTCCGTTGGTCACACAGTCTTCATAGATCGATATCTAGGCTATATATGGACCGATTTAATCGAAAAAAAGACCCAATAGTGTTTATGGGACATCTAGGAGTGCCAACAAAGAAGATGGTCAAAGGTAATGAATGTTTTATATTTTATTTATGCGTTTTGTGTAGCGCCGACTATGCTAATTATTTTGTTTACGTCCCCTGCGGGTCTTTTGGGGTGTTACATGCTATCAGATAATAGCTTCTCATGCTTTCGCCGAAAAGCATTTTAAACATCTGACTTGTTGCCTGGATTCACAACGAGTGTAGCTTTAATTCAATACCCTGCATGTGTATTTTAATGAACGTTTGAGTTTTAACGAGTGCTATTAGCATTTAGCGTAGAGCATTTGCATTTCCAGATGTCTAGATGGGAAGCCTGCGTGTCAGGTAGGAACAAGAGGTTAAGCCATTTTGCTACAACTTTTGAAGTATTCTTGGGGTCATTGTCCATTTGGAAGACTCATTTGTGACCAAGCTATAACTGATGTCTTGATGTTGCTTCAATATATCAATCACGGATTACAAAAAGAAAACCAGCCCCGTCTCGGACCAGGATGTCTTGCTCCCAGGCAGACTAAATAACTTTTTTGCCCGCTTTGAGGACAATACAGTGCCACTGACACGGCCCGCAACCAAAACCTGTGGACTCTCCTTCACTGCAGCCGACGTGAGTAAAACATTTAAACGTGTTAACCATCGCAAGTCTGCAGGTCCAGACGGCATCCCCAGCCGCGTCCTCAGAGCACACGCAGACCAGCTGGCTGGTGTGTTTACGGACATATTCAATCAATCCTTATCCCAGTCTGCTGTTCCCACATGCTTCAAGAGGGCCACCATTGTCCCTGTTCCCAAGAAAGCTAAGGTAACTGAGCTAAACGACTACCGCCCCGTAGCACTCACCTCCGTCATCATTAAGTGCTTTGAGAGACTTGCACTGTTTATGACTTCAAACCTATCAACTCCCGAGATGAGGCTGGTGTGACCGAAGTGAAATGGCTGGCTAGTTAGCGCGCGCTAATAGCGTTTCAAACGTCACTCGCTCTGAGCCTTGGAGTGGTTGTTCCCCTTGCTCTGCATGGGTAACACTGCTTCGATGTGGTGGCTGTTGTCATTGTGTTGCTGGTTCGAGCCCAGGGAGGAGCGAGACGGAGGCTATACTGTTACACTGGCAATACTAAAGTGCCTATAAGAACATCCAATAGTCAAAGGTTAATGAAATACAAATGGTATAGAGGGAAATAGTCCTATAATTACTACAACCTAAAACTTCTTACCTGGGAATATTGAAGACTCATGTTAAAAGGAACCACCAGCTTTCATATGTTCTCATGTTCTGAGCAAGGAACTGAAACGTTAGCTTTCTTACATAGCACATATTGCACTTTTACTTTCTTCTCCAACACTTTGTTTTTGCATTATTTAAACCAAATTGAACATGTTTCATTATCTACTTGAGGCTAAATTGATTTTATTTATGTATTATATTAACTTAAAATAAGTGTTCATTCAGTATTGTTGTAATTGTCATTAAAAAAAATAATAATAAAAATATTTGGAATAATCTGCCAATTAATCCGTATCGGCTTTTTTGGTCCTCCAATAATCGGTATCGGCGTTGAAAAATCATAATCGGTCGACGTCTACACTATATCATCTACTGCATCTTTATGTAATACATGTATCACTAGCCACTTTAAACTATGCCACTTTGTTTACATACCCTACATTACTCATCTCATATGTATATACTGTAGTCGATACCATCTACTGCATCTTGCCTATGCCGTTCCATGTACCATCACTCATTCATGTATCTTTATGTACATATTATTTATCCCTTTACACTTGTGTGTATAAGGAAGTAGTTTTGGAATTGTTAGGTTAGATTACTCGTTGGTTATTACTGCATTGTCGGAAATAGAAGCACAAACATTTCGCTACACTTGCATTAACATCTGCTAACCATGTGTATGTGACAAATAAATTTGATTTGAACATAAACAAGAATTTCCACTTTAGGACAGGAATTACCTGAAATATGTGTGGCAACTTCTGAGGTGGGCCTTTAAAGGCTTATTATGATTAATATTATAAACAATACGCACTTACGTCAAATGTATTACAATACCAGTAATACTGGCAACTTACATTATTGTGAGAAGAAAGAAAATGTGAACAAAAATGTAACTGACCACCTGCAGTAACCCCGTGGACCACAGGTTGAAAATCACTAGCATAGACAAGCATCCATCAATGGCCTATATATCTGTCTGGACGGTAGCAGTGTTGTAGGAGGCTGCTGCAATGGTCAAGCCCAACGTAAGTATTAACAGAGGGGCTCTCTGGAGCAAACCTCATTGTGGAGGGCAAACCTCCTTGTCCAATAAAAAGAGCACACTACAAACAAAACATGTTGAATTGCCATGCTTTAATGTACACTACCGTTCAAAAGTTTGGGGTCAGTTAGAAATGCCCTTGGTTTTGAAAGAAAAGCTAATTTTCTTGTCCATTAAAATAACATCAAATTGATCTGAAATACAGTGTAGACATTGTTAATGGGCAAAAGAACACAGACACCGGACAGGCCAGCATCCTGGAGTCACCCCTTTACTGTTGAGACTGGTGTTTTGCGGGTACTATTTAATGAAGCTGCCAGTTGAGGACTTGTGAGGTGTCTGTTTCTCAAACTAGACACTCTAATGTACTTGTCCTCTTGCTCAGTTGTGCACCGGGGCCTCCCACTCCTCTTTCTATTCTGGTTAGAGGCAGTTTGCGCTTTTCTGTGAAGGGAGTAGTACACAGCGTTGTACGAGAGCTTCAGTTTCTGCAATATCCTTCATTTCTCAGAACAAGAATAGACTGACGAGTTTCAGAAGAAAGTTCTTTGTTTCTGGACATTTTGTGCCTGTTATCGAACCAGTTTGTCTAAAGGCCAGTTTTATTGCTTCTTTAAAATCAGTACAACATTTTTCAGCTGTGCTAACATAATTGCAAAGGGGTTTTCTAATGATCAGTTATCCTTTTAAAATGATCAACTTGGATTAGCCAACACAACGTGGCATTGGAACACAGGAGTGATGGTTGTTGATAATGGGCCTCTGTAGATATTCAATTTAACCAAACAAAACAAAGAAAATATGTCATTCCCAGCTACAATAATCATTAAGAACAATGTCTACACTGTATTTCTGATCAATTTTATATTATTTTAAAAATGGACAAAAAAAGTGATTTTCATTCAAAAAGAAGGACATTTGTAAGTGACCCAAACTTTTGAACAGTAGTGTAATTTAGAAAAACTCCTTACACCGAAGGTCCCCATCTTCCTTTTCGGAGTTACACTAATGCAGATGACAGCCTGTACAGATTAAATTTGAGAGGGAAAGCCTGAATGTTTATCTGATGTCCTCTGAAATCTAGGATTTGTCAAAACATCTTGTTACACAGGTGTCATCCAGACTGACATGGCGAAGACAAGAATGACAAGACACATTTTGTTGTCAGGATTAATCTGCCAGACAAATCCTGAACTGCTGTGCATCTCTAATGTCATGCTGCTTCCCTAAAAAAAATTGGCAATTCTTGAAGGGAACCAAATCGCCACAGTTGCTCTCCAAAGTTGCAGTTGCCTATGAGCTTTTCCTTCAAATGCATAAAGAATAAATTGGCATAAAATACCCTGCAGAAACACTGATTTCATACTTGAAATGACACATTACCTAGACTATGATGAAACAGGGATCCTCAAATCCACCCCTCTTATGATTGTGAACAATCTCTGATACAACTTGGATATAGGCTACAGAAACCAAAATGCACTAGCCGGAGGTGGCAGCTTTCCCCAGTGCGTTTTTGATGCTTGTTCTACATGCCCACAAGGATGGCACAATAATTATCTTCCATCAGGCTATGTCATCTTCCAGCCAAGAATTTAGCAACAGATAAAACCTAAGGCAATGCAACGTCACAACCACCAATAAGAATATTGAATGAGTCTCTTCCACTTCCCTCATTCCTATATTTTTTTTACATAACATGTAACGTTCGATAAAATAGTAAAACTGACAACCAATGAGGCCATATTATCGGAGACGATGAGACAGGTCAAGTGTGCACTTCATAAATAAACTGGATGATCTGAGTCTGCATCTTTAGGCCAGCTGACATTAGAGGACTTGGTTCACATTCTACTCAATACTGAGTTGCTCATCAATACAGAACATATCTAATACGACTCTTATTATCGTTTAGTACCAGTTTGTTGACAGACAGGACCAGATGTTGAATTGTAGTTGCAAGGAAAAAACGTATTGTTCAGGCTGAATAAATAACAAGCACTGATTGCAACAAACCACACTGAATATGATATTAGAGCAATGTATTGACTAAACATGCTGTCTCCGTGAAATATTCAAATAGTTACTTGTGTGTTTGTTGGTGATGCTGGTTATACAGATGTTTACAATTACTAGCTAGTTTGTAATCATGTTAGCGAGCTAACATACATGATGACATGATTGCCTAGCTAGCTAGTTCGCGCATAACGTTTACGTTACAAGCTAGAAATATAACCTTCACATCATCTCTGAAAATAAATTATTAACTACGATTGTCTAAAACGATTGAGCTAGTTAAATTTTCAACACAAGATTACAGCTGCAAACAATAGTAGCAACTTGGCATAGGCAATGCTCACTGCAGTCTGCTTTTTGCCTTGTTAGCTTACATGCTAGCTAGCTTACAATATCGATAGCTTGTTGCTGAATTTAAGGATATGTGCGTTTCATTTGTTGAAATGAACGGTAGCCTTCATTTGGCATAAATATGTAAATGCAGCATACTTGACCCGTTATAAAGTACATAAAAACATCACATACCGTAAAACAACATTATGTTGTTGGCTACAATATTTCACCTATGAATTTCAACCAAGCCGCCATCTTGCAAAGGGTAATTCGCACCCTATAGTACAGTACGCTAAAGTGGCAGCTAAGCGTAACCCAAAGTTCTGCTATATTTTCAAAACATGTCACTTCTGTGCACATACAAAGAGATAGGTACTCACCTCACATTCGGAAAAATACCCTGTAAGAAGTCAAATGGGGTCTTATAGGGCCGATGCTTGTAAATCCGCTGTTGACAGACTGTGGAAGAGTGTTGTAGACAGAAGGCTGCACCACAGAGTTTTGGCTGCACCACATTTGATTTGTCTAGTATCGATGTCCTGGCAGGATTGTGTAAATTCTTACATTTAAGAAAATACAGGACTTTCATGAAGCATATTTTTTGTGAGTGTTAAAGATATTTTAAAATAGTGATTAGCATTCAAATCATCGTTTTCCAAACTAGGTGATTTTTTTAAAAGTATTTATTTTTATTATACCAAAAAGGATAATGTTGTGTAACGTTCAAACCATCCCCACAGGCGAACCAAAGTTCCATAGTGGCTCCCTCCTGAGACAAAAACTGCTTGTTGAACCCCCAAAATACAAGTAATGTGTCCACAGTTTAGATAAAAACAAAAAAAACAAGATTTTAATAAGATAAATTATCGGTTGGTTGTTTCACGTTACCTTACTTGCACCTTTAACGGAGTTGTCAACAAACGGATGCATCCAACAGAAAAGGGGCAACTTTCATATGTCTATTTAACGTTATCATTAGAACATTTCTGAATTTCATATCAAATGGATATTCGTTTTTTTACGGCAATTTTCTGTGAGTTTTTTGTAGATAGATATGATAAATTGTCAGGGTATTAAAATGTTACGTTCCAGAAACAGGAAATACTGCAGAATATGTTACTTTTGTAGCGGAACCTTTGATAAAGGAAACTTTGTGAAAATACGGAATGTTTATAACATCGGTAAAAATAAAAAGAATGCATATTTTACTTATACTTTTTGGAGCAATTGTTTCCTACTTCTTTTGGATACAATACATTTACTATCGGCAGAATTCAGCAAAGTCACGTAAACATTGGTTGCGATTTATGTTATGTAGAGACAAACAAATCAAATCGTCTCAAACAAGCGATTTAACTGGCGATGTTCGAGCACTCTTTTTAACCGCTCATCCGGATGACGAATGCATGTTCTTTGCACCAGCAATTTTGAGACTCGTGGAACTAAATGCATCTGTTCATTTATTGTGTTTATCTCAAGGTGGGTTTACAATGAATAACATTTTTTGCGTATCCTATGTATTCCGTCCTACAACCAGGGCTAGCTTTACATCATTTTCCATGGAAAATAGTAGCCGATTAAACTCAACTATTTACGATGGAGGAGCTGAGACTGTTGTGGGTGGAATAGAACTCCGACGTCACTTAAGTTATTATTATTATTAGTTATTTCGGCACAAAAAGAATAGCCCGCAATTACACACGACATTGTGAAGTTGAGTTTAGTCGTCTAGGAAAATAGCAATACGCTGCAGCACCAATTTGTCTGTATAGCTAGGTCTCCCATTTTCTATTCTGATCATTTGTTCAAAAACAATGGTTTGTTCAGCCCTATTTAATTCATGCTTGACACAAGAAAAGAGAAACGGCTTACTAGAGCCAAGTATTGTAATAGTTATAAAACGAAGTGTTAATTACTTTTTTTATAGCCATGTGGCAATTCCTTTACATGACAAACATATTACTTTTCGCCAAATAATCACTTAGGCAATTACTACAATCAAGGGTTTCAGCGTCGAGAAGAGCTTCTAGACAGCTGTGCCGTTTTGGGAATACCAGCCTCCCAAGTCACTATACACGACTGCAAGTAAGTAGTTTCTGCCAGCAAGTAAGCAATCTTCAGCACAATTATCATTCTGCAGCAGGCTTACTACACCTGTTAGGTGCTGCTAGGTTGTTCCAGTAGCAATGAGGCCCTTAAAATGTATTTTCTGTAACTATTGATGGCATGGATACACATTACCCATGTTGTGTTTGGGATGTTGGTTTAGAAAGGAATCTGTTGTTTTAAATAAGAAGTGCCTGCTTAGCATAAAATCGTATACTTAACAGAAATATAAATGCAACATGTAAGGTGTTGGTTTCATGAGCAGGAAATAAAAGACACTAGACATTTTCCATACACGCAAAAAGCATATTTCTAACATTGTGCACAAATTAGTTTTCGTCTCTGTTAGTGATAATTTCTCATTTGCCAAGATAATCCATCCACCAAACAAGTGTGGCATATAAAGAAGCTGATTAAACAGCATGATCATTACACAGGTTCACCTGGGGACAATAAAATGGCACTCTAAAATGTGCAGTTTTGTCACACAACACAATGCCACATATGTCTCAAGTTGAGGGAGTGTGCAATTGGCATGCTGACTGCAGATATGTCCACCAGAGCTTTTTCCAGAGAATTTAATGTTAATTTTTCTACCTTAAGCTGCCTCCAACGTCATTTTACAATGTTTGGCAGTACGTCCAGCCGGCCTCACAATCGCAGACCACGTGAAACCACAACAGCTCAAGATCTCCAAATCCAGCTTCTTCACCTGCGGGATCATCTGAGACCAGCCACGCAGACAGCTGATAAAACTGGGTTTGCACAACTGAAGAATTTATGCACAAACTGTCAAAAACCGTCTCAGGGAAACTCATATGTGTGCTTGTCATCCTCAACAGGGTCTTGACTTGACTGTATTTCTGAGACGTAACCAACTTCAGTGAGAAATTGCTCACCTTCGATGGCCACTGGCACGCTGGAAAAGTGTGCTCTTTACGGATGAATCCCAGTTTCAACTATACCGGGCAGATGGTGGCATGTGGGCGAGCGGGTTTGCTGACTTCAGCGTTGTGAACAGAGTGCCCCATGGTTGCGGTGGGGTTAGGGTATGGGAAGGCAAAAGCTAAGGACAAAGAACACAATTGCATTTTATCGATGGCAATATGAATGCACAGAGATACTGTGACGAGATCCTGAGGCCCATTGTCGTGCCATTCATCGGCCACCGTCACCTCATGTTTCAGCATGATAATACACAGCCTCATGTTGTAAGGATCTGTACACAATTCCAGGAAGCTGAAATCACCCATTAATCATGTTTGGGATGCTCTGAATCAACAGAGTGTCCCAGTTTACGCCAATATCCAGCAACTTCGCAGAGCCACTGAAGAGAAGTGGGACAACATTCTATAAGCTACAATCAACAGCCTGATCAACTATATGCGAAGGAGATGAGGCAAATGGTGGTCACACCAGATACTGACTGATTTTGTGATCCACGCCCCTACCTTTTTTTTAAAGGTATCTGTGACCAACAGATACATATCTATATTCCCTGTTGTGAAATCCATAGATTAGGGCCTAATTTATTTATTTAAATGAACTGATTTCCTTATATATATATTTTTTTTTTTTTTTTTTTTTTATCAAATTTTATTTGTCACATACACATGGTTAGCAGATGTTAATGCGAGTGTAGCGAAATGCTTGCTATATGAACTGTAACTCAGTAAAACTCTGTAAAATCTTTGATATTGTTGCATGTTGTGTCTTATATTTTTGTTCAGTGTAGTTAGACCGGTTAGCTGACAATGCCACTAAAACAATGTACACGCTTCAATGAGGTAAAAGGCTGTGTGTTGTGATTTGGGGCGGCAGGTAGCCTAGTGGTTAGAGCGTTGGACTAGTAACCGAAAGGTTGCATGATCGAATCCTTGAACTGACAAGGTTAAAATCTGTCATTCTGCCCTTGAGCAAGGCAGAATGACAGTTCCTAGGCCGTTATTGAAAATAAGTATTTGTTCTTAACTGACTTACCTAGTTAAATAAAGGTAAGCAACAATGACAAGAAGCTGCCATGTGGGGAATCATAGCTGGCTAGTTTTATCTTGTTTTTCATACCATGTCTTGTAGAGGTGTACTGGTACAATTTATGGGGACCTCGGTTCGGTCCAACTATTGCCTATGCGCACGTTATAATGAAAATGAATGAGTCTTAATTGGCACATTTCAGACTGTCCTTTTGTGAGGCGCAGATAGGAACTACTTCTGTATGATGGCAAGTGGTGGGGTCGAAAAACGAAGAGGATTCTCCATCGTTTAAATCTCCAGTTTGGGAACATTTTGGCTTCCCAGTAGATTACAACAGTGTACTGTTAACAGTACTATGTAGCCACTGCTCAACGAGAATAGTCTATGCAGCTGCCAACACCTCAAACGTGTTGACACATTTACAGCGGAATCAACGCAGTAGTCCTACCAACGGAGCAAGACTGAAACGCCAAAAAAGTGCTCGATCCACATTACGAACTTTGCCCTCTCGGCACCCATTTCAGCAAACGGGTAGTACCCGCTCTATATATGCAAACTAAATCTGAAGTTGTCAATGCACCCTGTGTTGGGTTTAGGCTACTACAGATGGATGGACCTTCAGGGCTTACAGAGGGGTACTTAGTGGCAGCCCATCAATTTATTCCTGAGTGGGAGATGAGAAGTAATGTGCTACAGACACGACCCCTTTATGAGAGTCACACAATTGCGCGTCTTTTTCTCTTTGTAGAAAAGCATAGCAATGTCTGAGCCATGTTTCTATATTGATTTCACATGCATATTGCACTTTATTTTAGTGTTGTTGAGTAATCATGCATTTTCATTTTAAGAAAATACAAGAGGTTATTCCTGATTTGTGCTCTCTTCAGGCATTATATGATCATGGAATACCAACACTTTGTATTTTCTTAAATAAACAAAAATGACTACATTAACGTTTGCCATTTAATTTTCCCGATGTACCGAAACCAACCGTGACCCCAAAACCACAATACGTACCCAACCGTGGGGTTGGTGAACTGTTACACCCCTAATGTTTTGAGGTGTTTTGATTGATGTCACGTCTATGCTAATATGGCAAGAAGTCGCTAGCCAACTAACCAACAACTGTAATGACGTATTTGAGAGACAAGTACTCATTGTGCAAATGTATTTGTTTTCAATAAACATTGGAGGTTAAATATAGTTTATCTTGTCAACAATCTAAGCCAACCCTGTGTTTTTTGCCCCATTTGTTGCGCACACACCAATTTTGTTGCTAAACAACCAACCCATCTATAAGCAACCTTGTCAGAACAGTCCATTTATTAAGCCCCCCCCCCAGTGTCTGTCAGAACAAACAGTAAACCAGCCACAAATCAAACTCCTCCTTTCTTACCATGACAGAGCCTAGTCAGCCTGGCCTGACGTATTGGCCAACTCTGTCATTAGGGGCCATAAATGATTAGGCCCCAGAGGCATTGAGAGGTCGGCCCCTGTTGGACATCCTCTCTCTCTGCCCTCTGAAATCTTACCAGGTCTGCAATGTGATATGAGATTTTGGCCACCATTTCTTTTCAGCAATTAGTTATGTGACTAATTGGTGAATATTAAGACTTATGTTGTGAGTGACTTAGACCTAAGTGATAAACCAATTTTACTGTTTAGTGCTCTTTAAAAGTTGCTGCTTCTTGATATGGAAATGTCATGAGGATTTGAGATGTAGTCACTGCTATATTCTTATCAATTATGTCATATATATATATTAGTGCATTCGGAAAATTTTCAGACCCCTTGACTTTTTCCACATTGTGTTACGTTACAGCCCCCCTCATCAACCGACACACGATAGCCCATACTGACAAAGAAAAACAGCTTTTTAGACATTTTTGCAAATTTATAAAAAACTGAAATATCACATTTACATAAGCATTCAGACCCTTTACTCAATACATTGTTGAAGCACCTTTGGCAGCGATTACAGCCTAAAGTCTTCTTGGGTATGACGCTACAAGCTTGGCACACCTGTATTTGGGGAGTTTCTCCCATTCTTCTCTGCAGATCCTCTCAAGCTCTGTCAGGTTGGATGGGGAGCGTCACTGCACAGCTAATTCCAGGTCTCTCCAGAGATGTTTGATCGGGTTCAAGTCCAGGCTCTGGCTGGGCCACTCAAGGACATTCAGAGATTTGTCCCAAAGCCACTCCTGCATTGTTTTGGCTGTGTGGTTAGGGTTGTTGTCCTGTTGGATGGTGTACCTTGGCTGTGTGGTTAGGGTCATTGTCCTGTTGGATGGTGAACCTTCACCCCACTGAGGTCCTGAGTGCTCTGGAGCAGGTTTTCATCAAGGATCTCTCTGTACTTTGTTCTGTTCATCTTTCCGTCAATCCTGATAGTCTCCCAGTCCCAGTCTGGCCACTCTACCATAAAGGTCTGATTGGAAGAGTGCTGCAGCGATGGTTGTCCTTCTGGAAGGTTCTCCCATCTCCACAGAGGAACTCTGGAGCCCTGTCAGAGTGACCATCGGGTTATTGGTCACCTCCCTGACCACGGCCCTTCTCCCCTGATTGCTCAGTTTGGCTAGGCGGCCAGCTCTAGGAAGAGTATTGGTGGTTCCAAACTTCTTCCATTTAAGAATGATGGAGGCCACTGTGTTCTTGGGGAACTTCGACGCTGCAGACATTTTTTGGTATCCTTCCCCAGATCTGTGCATCGACACAATCGTATCTCTGAGCTCTACGGACAATTCCTTCGACCTCATAACTTGTTTTTTCTTCTGACATACACTGTTAACTGTGGGACCTTACAGTATATAGACAGATGTGTGCCTTTCCAAATCATGTCCAATCAATTGATTTTACCACCGGTGGACTCCAAGTTTTAGAAACATCTCAAGGACGATCAATGGAAACATGATGAACCTGTTATAAATGTGCAAAGAAAGTATTAAAAACCTGTTTTGTTTGACATTATGGAGTAATGTGTGTAGATTGTTACGTTATCCTCATCAATGTCGAAAAAGTCAATGGGTCTGAATACTTTCCGAATGCACTGTATATTAAAGCTCATATTAACTCTCATGAATTAGCTTTATAACTTTGAAGTACTAATTACTCTGTGCTAATCAATGTATGCCTCCCATTGTATATCAGAAGGAATCCCCTTTCTGTTACTAGAATAGACAATTGCTATTGTCTGTAGACCTTTAACCAGAATACTTTTTTAGCTAGTAGACTGACTAGCTGCGCATATCCAGACATGCATCCAAAGGTGATATATATTTTTTTTACCTCAGATAAATAGTGTTCACTGGTAATTAACAATAAATAGGCCTAAGCAGATAATGTATTTTTACCTAATAGTGGTCATTTTGTCCAGTAATTGGTAGATGAGGCGTTCATTGGACAAATCCTCTGGTGGTTCAGAGAGAATGAGAACATCAATGGCGTCATGGCTGTGGTTCAGCGGGATGGATAAGAAGGCTGTGTATTTTTACTTAAAAGGAGAAAAAAAGGCCTCCATCATCCTAGTAAAGGAGGCCATGGCTGTATCCCTAATGGCACCATATTCCCTATTTAGTGCACTCCTTTTGACCAGAGCCCATACAGCTCTGGTCAAACCTCAAAGTAGTGCACAGTATAGGGAATAGGGTGCCATTTGGGACGCAACCCATGGCTGGTATTGGTCCAGAGTCCAGACCACCCCTGGGCTCAGCACCACTGGACACCCCCTTTCAGACACAAACAAAAGGGCCTGGCCAGGTCTTAGCTTCATTGGCTAGAGTCTGCATAGATTATTCACTGTGTGATGGAAATACTTCCTGGAAACTTGGAAAGGGAAAAATCCCATTGTAGATAATGTTGCGTAAAGCTGTGAGATGGATTTGAATTCTGATTGCTAGATCATTTTAAACTAGGAGGATTTGTGTTTAAATTAAATTTGACCCCTATCCCTCATGAACTGTCTTTTTCAGATATGTACTGTACTGCTCTGTAAAATCTTCTGCGTTTTGCCATTTCATGTTTTTACGAGTATTGTTGATGCGCCTGCAAGGTTTACAATCCTCTGGAACAGACCACTGCCTATAATCACTGACTTCTCAGCCCAGCGGGTAGGGGTTGTGTTCAAAAGTGCTCACATTACAGGAAAAAAAGTGGAGGGTGGAAATAAATAGTAGGAGACCTTTCTGTGGACAAATCCCAGTGGCTGTACCAGGAAATTGTGGAGGTTCTCAGAACAGGTCTGTCTGCCGCTTGAGATTATTGCACCGCAGTTCACCAGGACAGGAGTGGCCTGGAACTGGCAGTATTAAGATGGCAGCATGCCCAGATTGTCTGCCCCGCAGTACATTGTTGGCATTTCATAACCTCACTACCTCCCTTTCCATTTTATCATCTTGACGAGTAGGCCGTCATTGTAAGTAATCATTTGTTCCTAACTGACTTGCCTAGTTAAATAGAGGGTAAATACAAAAATATTGTGCACACAGATAGATGGATCAACTTTGATCTGAATCAGGATGTAAGTGCATGTGTGTTGGTGTGAGCTACACCCCTTATGCTATGACCCTCACCTTGTACTAGTGGCTGACAGCCCACTCTCCTTCCTGTGTTTTTGGTGTTTGCCTAAAAGACTCACCCCCTAAACTACTCTGTAAGATCCCTACCCCCACCTTCTCTTGCACTCTCTCACACATTTTTCTCTTGCCCTCTTCCCCCTCTCTCTATCACACCCTATTTTTTTTCTCTCTCTCCCCCCTCCCTTGTCTGCTGAAGCCAACTGCTAAGGACCATGGAGTGGAATTTGGAATGGCTCTGAGCCCTTCACATTTCAGCCTCCCAATCCAGGTCACTGATGTTTTTTTTTTTTTTTTTCTGTCTGTAAATGTTTGGCTGCAGCTTGGCTACAGTACATTATCAGTATCTTGAGACAAGTGTGTGCAGATGTACATGTACTTCCTCTGGGTCATCTCAGTTGTCATGTTGACGTGAACTAATAAAGTGAGACGTCATTCCCGAGGAGCTGGTCTGTTAGCTGACTAACACAGAGAGTTGGAGTCACTGAGGGAGTCTACACACAGCAGTGCCCTGCCCTAAAATAACCCTACAACCCTCTTACTGCGTGTGTGCATTTGTGCACCTCAGATTCAGTATGAGTTGACTGTTGGATTAGTAACTGCCGTCCAACCAGTGATGCCATCACTAATGTTTTAGGCCCAGTGCTACACCTCCAACCCCCGTCAAATCAAATGTATTTATATAGTCCTTCGTATATCAGCTGATATCTCAAAGTGCTGTACAGAAACCCAGCCTAAACTCCCAAACAGCAAGCAATGCAGGTGTTGAAGCACATTGGCTAGGAAAAATTTCATAGAAAGGCCCAAACCTAGGAAGAAACCTAGAGGGGAACCAGGCTATGCTGGGTGGCCAGTTCTCTTTTGGCTGTGCCCGGGTGGAGATTATAACAGAACATGGCCAAGATGTTCATGGTCAAATAATAGGTCTGGGACAGGTAGCACGTCCGTTGAACAGGTCAGGTTTCCATAGCCGCAGGCAGAACAGTTGAAACTGGAGCAGCAGTACAGCCAGGTGGACTGGGGACAGCAAGGAGTCATCACGCCAGGTAGTCCTGAGGCATGGTCCTAGGGCTCAAGTCCTCCGAGAGAGAGAAAGAGAGAATTAGAGAGAGCATACTTAAATTCACACAGGACACCAGATAAGGCAGGAGAAGTACTCCAGATATAACAAACTGACCCTAGCCCCGACACATAAACTACTGCAGCATAAATACTGGAGGCTGAGACAGAAGGGGTCAGGAGACACTGTGGCCCCATCCGATGATTCCCCCGGACAGAGCCAAACAGGAAGGATATAACCCACCCACTTTGCCAAAGCACAGCCCCCACACCACTAGAGGGATATCTTCAACCACCAACTTACCATCCTGAGACAATGCCGAGTATAGCCCACAAAGATCTCCGCCACGGCACAACCCAAGGAGGGGCGCCAACCCAGACAGGAGGATCACATCAGTGACTCAACCCACTCAAGTGACGCACCCCTCCTAGGGATGGCATGAAAGAGCACCAGTAAGCCAGTGAGGCAGAGAATCCCAGTGGAAAGAGAGGAACCGGCCAGGCGTAGACAGCAAGGGCGGTTCGTTGCTCCAGAGCCTTTCCGTTCGCCTTCACACTCCTGGGCCAGACACTCAATCATATGACCCACTGAAGAGATGAGTCTTCAGTAAAGACTTAAAGGTTGGGACGGAGTTTGCGTCTCTCACATGGGTAGGCAAACCATTCCATAAAAATGGAGCGCTATAGGAGAAAGCCCTGCCTCCAGCTGTTTGCTTAGAAATTCTAGGGACAATTAGGAGGCCTGCGTCTTGTGACCGTAGCGTACGTGTAGGTATGTATGGTATGGCAGGACCAAATCAGAGAGCTAGGTAGGAGCAAGCCCATGTAATGCTTTGTAGGTTAGCAGTAAAACCTTGAAATCAGCCCTTGCCTTGACAGGAAGCCAGTGTAGGGAGGCTAGCACTGGAGTAATATGATCACATATTTTGGTTCTAGTCAGGATTCTAGCAGCCGTATTTAGCACTAACTGAAGTTTATTTAGTGCTTTATCCGGGTAGCCGGAAAGTAGAGCATTGCAGTAGTCTAACCTAGAAGTAACAAAAGCATGGATACATTTTTCTGCAGCATTTTTCGACAAACTTTCTGATTTTTGCAATCAGATGGTAGATGGAAAAAAGCTGTCCTTGAAACAGTCTTGATATGTTTGTCAAAAGAGAGATCAGGGTCCAGAGTAATGCCGAGGTCCTTCAGTTTTATTTGAGACGACTCTACAACCATTAAGATTAATTGTCAGATTCAACAGAAGATCTCTGTTTCTTCAGACCTAGAACAAGCATCTCTGTTTTGTCCGAGTTTAAAAGTAGAAAGTTTGCAGCCATCCACTTCCTTATGTCTGAAACACAGGCTTCTAGCGAGGGCAATTTTGGGGCTTCACTATGTTTCATTGAAATGTACAGCTGTGTGTCATCCGCATAGCAGTGAAAGTTAACATTATGTTTTCGAATGACATCCCCAAGAGGTAAAATATATAGTGAAAACAATAGTGGTCCTAAAACGGAACCTTGAGGAACACTGAAATTTACAGTTGATTTGTCAGAGGACAAGCCATTCACAGAGACGAGCTGATATCTTTCCGACAGATAAGATCTAAACCAGGCCAGAACTTGTCCGTGTAGACCAATTTGGGTTTCCAATCTCTCCAAAAGAATGTGGTGATTGATGGTATCAAAAGTAGCACTAAGGTCTAGGAGCACGAGGACAGATGCAGAGCCTCGGTCTGATGCCATTAAAAGGTAATTTACCACCTTCACAAGTGCAGTCTCAGTGCTATGATGGGATCTAAAACCAGACTGAAGTATTCCGTATACATTGTTTGTCTTCAGGAAGGCAGTGAGTTGCTGCGCAACACCCTTTTCTAACAATTTTGAGAGGAATGGAAGTTTCGACATAGGCCGATTTTAGTTTTTAAAAATATTTTCTGGGTCAAGGTTTGGCTTTTTCAAGAGAGGCTTTATTACTGCCACTTTTAGTGAGTTTGGTACACATCCGGTGGATAGAGAGACGTTTATTATGTTCAACATAGGAGGGCCAAGCACAGGAAGCAGCTCTTTCAGTAGTTTAACACTGAGTTCACACATTCACCATAAACTAGGGTTTCATCATTGTCTTTGTACTCTACCTCTTACTTGTTTAGTCCGATTATTGTACCGTTTTGCTCTGTTGTAGGCTTTATTCAAAGGAGTAGCTCCTCCTTTTAGTGTTCTTGCTGTTGTTTTATTGCCTCAGTGCTAACACTGGTTAACACTGGATATTACGTGCCATAAAGGTCAATTCTCCTTTTGCAGGCAGCCATGAAATGGGAAGCCTTTTGCCAAGGTGAAAAATAGCCCATGCATTTGAATCAGAATTGTTCATCTTTATCAATCAAAATTGTCATGTTTGTTTGACGTGTTGACATTGATAACATATCTACAAAGTTTAGGAAAAATTAATGAATACATTATCTCCAAAAAATCTTCTAATTTTCCCCTGTACACTCTTTCGCTTTCTCCTCCCTCCCCCGCAGTCAGCAAGTGTTCTCCCTTTCTTCTAGTCAGTCGTTCAGTGGTACTGTGATATGATCAGATGATGTCTGGCTGACTGACTGACTGGCTGGCCCTCATCCTCGTCAGACCTTAATGAATAGGACAGCTGTGTTGACAGTCTCTGGGCTGGGCCCCAGTGCATCATGGGGCATGGCTTTTGTTGATCAGCCCTGATCTGAGCCCGATCTACTGCGCTGCCTCTCCACTTGCACTGGCACGACCTCATTCACTCTGCCTGCTCTCTGCACTACGTGTAAGAGAGAGAGAGAGCTTGTCAGTCCCATGCAAAAGTTCATCCACTCCCACACAACCCATTATTCATTGGCCTGGAGCACACTGTACTGTAGTCTTCCCTCTGACTGACTACAGCAGTGACTCTATACATGCATCCCAAATTGTACCCTATTCCCAATAAAGTGCACTACTTTTGACAAGATACCTATCGGCCTCGGTCAAAAGTAGTGTACTTTATAGGGAATACAGAGCCATTTGAGACACAGCCGAAGTCCGTCTTCTAACTTCTGCAGAGGTGACTAACCTCAGTGGCCTGCCTCATCACAGTGTCATTTGCCCCTGAGGCGTCTCTCCACCAAGTAGATACTGTATTTCCTAAGGAAGATAAACCTGACCTTTATAGTTCAGTTGGATATGAACTTTCAAGTGTCCTAGCCAAGTTGTTGATTTGGTATCCAGTCAGAGTTAAGAGAGTGCAGGAGTAATGTCAGAGTAGAGTCGGAGCATCATCCTCCCCCCACTGTGTTTAATTATACATCGATCTGGTGGAAAAAATAGCTCTGGCTGATTTACTGGCTGCTAGCAGGGCAGAGCTGAGGACTAAGAGAAATGCACACACACACACATATACATACATATACACGCACTGAGGACTGACAGAGAATCTTGTGTTGAGTGGTGCCAACCTCTCACTGTGTTCCCATGTCAGCCACTCAACACACTGCCCTGTCCTGGCCAACTGTTAATACAATCACAGTCACCACGTATGGGGGAGAATATTAGTCCAAAATAGTCTGATGGTTGAAACACTCCATCGTCTTAAGGGCACACTCTATTTTGGACGGGGGAGATAAAGTGATATGATGGCGCATATACTAAATAATGTGTGTGTATATTGAGCATTTTTTTGCATAGCAGCCCTTATCTGACTGAACACTGTATTTGCTAGAGCTATTTTAAGCTTAAATACATGTATGCCTATAAGAGTACAAATAAACATTGTAGACATATTGAAAGTAAAATCACAGCCTATCAACCCCTCTGTAAAAAGATCAAATGTAACAAAACACATGGGCCTATTGTGTAATAGTCCATTTAGAATATGCTAGACTTCCCACAGTTCCTAAGTAAATTAAATATTGCAGTGTTTTCTTTTATATAAGACATTTTGTGTTTTTAATGTAAATGTGCCGTGAAGGAGTTAACCAACCAGCGGTGTGTCTCAGCGTTTTCCCAGCATATCCTATAAACCTGACAGTGGGGACAGGAGCCTAAGCTTGTCTGGCAGTATCCTAGGCCTCTGGCTGGCCCATGTGACCAGACTAAACAAGGAAAGTGCTGTCTGTCAGTCAGTCAGTCTGTCCTATAGCATAGCACTGCCCCTCTTGTCGACTGGGCCAAAGTTCAACCACTGCATCCAGATGCCTGCAAGCAATTAGACATCCACATGCAAAGCTGCAGGAGGGGGGCTAGGAACGGGGAGGTTACTCTAGGGCGTTTGGCACTGTTGCCATAGTGAAGCTCACTCTGCTGCCTGCATCCCGCTTTGAGGAAAGGTCAGGTAGATCATCTGTCTTTTGTACATATTTCTTCTATTTTTTTCCTCTCCTTGTCCTCTTTTGCTTAGCTGCGGTTGCCAGGGTAAAAACTGAATCTTATTTTTTTTCAACCAGGCTTGTGGAAGAACAGTAAGTTACAGTTGCACTTCAAAGCTAAATTTGACAACAAATAAACAATAGCTGTTTACTGTGAAGGGTATGTGAGGTTTAAAGTTGATGTGTTTTGGTGTTGTTTATATGTCTTGTTAACGGAGATGAAGTTGTGAAGCCGAATATTCTTGTTTGACGTCTCACGCCTTTGCAACCAGAGAAAATGTCTCATTTTGTGTCACGCTTTACTTTTTCTACATTGTGCCTTTCATGCATACTTAGCTAATAACCAATGCTTTGAACCAAAGTCCAACAACATTTGTCATCCAAAACAAAAGAGAACATGGCGCATATGAACATAATTAGGAATCCTACTAATGCAGTAGGAGGGCAGGCTACTTCAACCCTAATACCCCCTCCCCCCGTGATACAGCACCCTTCAGGCCTGACCCCCATAGCCCTGGCAGGCGTTTGATTTGTGTCCTGATCCATCACGTCCCTCCACAGGCACAACTGTCCTGCCCCATTGTTATGAACCAAGGGGGAGGTGGGACGACCTCTATTCACCCTCTACTCCATTACCTCCGCCACCCACCCCCATCTCAAAATGTACAAGACATCAGGTCATTGCTCTCTGTCCAGTGTCTATCCTTTTCTTTCTCCCCGTTTCTCTCTCATTCATTTGCTTCCCTGACGTTGAGCTGTGGTGTTGTTTTTTTTAACCAAGTACGTCAAATGTCATCATGCGTTCTATTAGCCCTATGCATCCATTTTGCAACAGTCAAACCTCCTATTCTTATTGTTGGTCAGATCAACATGTAACTAGCAGAGAAATGGTTCATCTCTGTGTGAGAGCGAGAGCACTACTGCTTTAGCCAGCCTTCCTAATGAAGCCCTCAGGACTTTGTTTTCATCTGAACTGCCCCGACCCGAGTGTGTCTGAATCACTCTCAACATGCTCCACTGCCTCGCTCTCTCTCCCTCTCTCTTGAATGTTTGATGTCTCTGGAGGGAAAGAGAGGCAGGAGGGAGGGAATGAAAGAGGAAATGAGAGAGAGAGAGGGAGAGAGAGGCAAAGAAAGCTGTGAGAGTGATCAGCATGAATGACACCCCCCCATAAATAGTTGGTGTGATGAGGTTGTCTGATGGACAGACTAGAGTAGCTCAGGGAGGTGTGGGATACACACCTGGAGCCAAATAGTATTTGAAGTCTTTTAAATACTATGACTGTTTGATTAAGTCTGCCTCAAGTATGAGATGGGTGGGGTTTGCACTTTTTGGGGCTATTCCATTGGTTTCATTGTGCCAGGAAAACTCAATCAATCACAGATAAACTATTTGAAAGATGTTGAATACTTTCTGAACCCAAGGGTGTGTGTTGTACATGGTCTTTGTTCTCCCTAGGCTGTAGATTCAGTTGAACAGGATACTAAGGCCCCACTGACCCCTAACGGCCAGCTACAGTATACCCTGGCTGGCATACATTCTAAAAGAAAGAGAACCTTTTCAATGGTTGGGTCCAGTGTTCTCCGTGTGTGAATCTTGTGCATTGTAAGAAGTAGGCTACGTATCCATTTTGTTGAGTTGAAGTCAGGCTACTGTTTTGGTTGGTTGGTGTGCTACAGTAGTCTAGCCAGTTAGAGAAGGGTGACATACCTGCATAGTCAGTTTTATCAATGTCCCAAATGGCACCCTATTCCCTATACTGTTTATTACTTTCAACCAGAGCCCCACTGTAACTCCTTGGGGCGTCAGGTTTGAGGTTAGAGCATTAGGCCAGTAACCGGAAGGTTGCTAGATTGAATCCCTGAGCTGAAAAGGTACAAATCTGTCACTCTGCCCCTGAACAAGGCAGTTAACTCACTGTTCCTAGGCCGCCATTGTAAATAAGAATTTGTTCTTAACTGACTTGCCTAGTAAAATAAAGGCTAAATAAACTCTAACGTATGCCGCTCTTCATCTTTCAGAGAACTGCCAGACGATCCCAACGTAGAATGGAGCATCTCAATGGCCTCCTCTCTAATCCTGAAGCACATCAGAGCCCACTCCATCAACCTGGTATGATGACCAACTCATCACTGAATCTCACTATCATTTATCAAGTAGCCAATTCTATACAGTACTGTGTCTGATTGATTTAATGACTTTTTTTCTCCTGTGAGTGATTTTTCTAACGAAGCCACCCTGAAAATGCTAGATTATTTGTATAGGCAGTTTTCGGACCACAGTCTTCTGGCCATTGTCAGTAGTCTTTTGTATCTGTGTATGTCTCTCACAGGCTCCAAGGGACGGCATGATAATGAACTGAAAGAGGGTCATCATGTCTTCCTTCCTTTTTATTTAGCAGAATATGGTTGTGGTGGTTTGAGCTCAGGTCACTGTCAGATTTCAATCAACCTTCCAGGAAATTTACCAAAAGGAATTTGGGAATTGAGATCTTAACTCTTTTTTTTCTTGTCCGTCCGCAACCATTAGTATTCTGACAAAAGCTGAACCCAGTCTGTCTGCTTTCTCAGATAAATAATTACGCAGGAGAGTGCACAGCAGGACCAAACAGTTCAGTGTAGGTTATTTTGATCAGACTACCAAACAGTTGGATGGATATTTCTTCCCCTTCAAATTGTATTTGTCACATGCACCGAATACAACAGATCTTACTGTGAAATGCTTACTTACAAGCCCTTAACCAACAATGCCGTTTTCAAAAGTAAGTAAGAACATTTTGCTAAATAAACTAAAGGACAAATAGTAATAAAATAACAATAGCAAGGCTAAGTCTTCAGATCCCTTGACATTTTCCACATTTTGTTAACTTAAATAGTTTTTTCCCTAATCAATCTACACACAATATCTCCATAATGACAAAGCAAAACATTTTTATTAAACATTTTTGAAATGTTTGAAAAATAAACTGAAATATCACATTTACATAAGTATTCAGACCCTTTACTCAGTACTTTGTTGAAGCACCTTTGGCAGCGATTACAGCCTAGAGTCTTCTTGGGTATGACGCTATAAGCTTGGCACACCTGTATTTGGAGAGTTTCTCCCATTCTTCTCTGCAGATCCTCTCTTGCTCTGTCAGGTTGGATGGGGAGCATTGCTGCACAGCTATTTTCAGGTCTCTCCAGAGAGATGCCACTGAAAAACATCCCCACAGCATGGTGCCGTCTCGTCTGTTCCCTGTCTCGGAGCTCTACGGACAATTCCTTCGACCTCATGGCTTGGTTTTTGCTCTGACATTCCATTTCAACTGCGGGACCTTATATAGACAGGTGTGTGCCTTTCCAAATCATGTCAAATCAATTGAATTTACCACAGGTGGACTCAAATTAAGTTGTAGAAACATCTCAGTGATGATCAATGGAAACAGGATGCACCTGAGCTCAATTCCGAGTCTCATAGCAATATATATATAGATATATCTATATATATATAGGCCCTTTGCTTTGTTGTTATGGGGTATTGTGTGTAGATTGATTAGAAATAAACATGTTCTAATCCTTTTTAGAGTACGTCTGTAACGTAACAAATTGTGGAAAACACCAAGGGGTCTGAATACTTTCTGAAGGAACTGTACAAGTGTTACCAGTACAGTGTCAATGTGCAGGGGCACAGGTTAGTCGAGGTAATATGTACGTGTGTGTTGGAGTGTCAGTGTAGTATGTGTGAGTGTATGGTTTGAGTCCAGTAAGTGTACATTGAGCCTGTGCAAGAAAGTCAGTGCAATATAATAAGAATTAAATAAGGGGATCAATGTAAATAGTCTGGGAACTGTTCAGCAGTCTTATGGCTTGGGGGTAGAAGCTGTTAAGGATCCTTTTGGTCCCAGACTTGGAGTTCCGGTGCCTCTTGCCATGGAGTAGCAGAGAGAACAGTCTATGACTTGCGTGGCTGGGGTCTTTGACAATTTTTGGGGCCTTCCTCTGACACCGCCTAGATGCTATCTAAAACCAGAAAGGGTTCCTGTCCCCATAGGAGAAACCTTTGAAGAACTTATTTTGGTTCCATGTAGAACCCTTTTGGTTCCAGGTAGAACCCTTTCCACAGGGAGTTCTACATGCAATCCAAATGGGTTCTACCTGGAACCAAAAAGGGTTCTCGTATGCGGACAGTCGCAGAACTTTTGGAGGATCTGAGGAGCCAAGCCAAATCTTTTCAGCTTCCGGGAGGGGAATAGGTGTTGTCATGCCCTCTTCATGACTGTCTTGGTATGATGGGTCCTTAGTGATGTGGACACCAAGGAACTTGAAGCTCTAGACCTGCTCCACTACAGCCCCTTCGATGTGAATGGGGGCTTACTCTGCCCTTTCACTTGCTCAGAGGTTGTTGTCCTGGCACCACACTGTCAGGTCTCTGTCAGGTCTCATCGTCGTCGGTGATCAGGCCTACCACCACGGTGTCGTTGGCAAACTTAATGATGGTGTTGGAGTTGTGTGTGGCCACGCAGTCGTGGATGAACAGAGAGTACAGGAAGGGACTAAGCACGTACCACTGAGGGGCCCCTGTGTTGAGGGTCAGCGTGGCGGATGTGTTGTTGCCTACCCTTACCACCTGGGGTGCGGCCCGTCAGGAAGTCCAAGGTTCTAGTTGCAGAGGGAGGTGTTTAGTCCCAGGGTCTTTAGCTTAGTGATGAGCTTGGAGGGCACTATGGCATTGAACACTGAGCTGTAGTTAATGAACAACATTCTAGGTAGGTGTTCCCTTTGTCCAGGTGGGAAAGGGCCGTGTGGAGTGCAATAGAGATTGCGTCATCTGTGCATCTGTTGGTGAGGTATGCGAGTTGGAGTGGATCCAGGGTGTCTGGGATGATGGTGTTGATGTGAGCCATGACCAGCCTTTCAAAGCATTTCATGGATATAGATGTTAGTGCTACGGGGCGGTAGTCATTTAGGCAGGTTACTTTGGCTTTCTTGGGCACACAGACTATGGTGGTCTGCTTGAAACATGTAGGTATTACAGACTGGGTCAGGGAGAGGTTGAAAATGTCAGTGAAGACACTTGCCAGCTGTTAAGGATTATGCACAAAGATGAACTAAATCATAAAAGAGACTACAGAAATATAAAGTATTCCACCTTTCCCATGATATAACCTATTCGTATTGGTTTACTGCTGTTACAGTTTTTAGCAATTAAGTCTAAGCCTAAAACAAGCAAAAAAAGAGTTGAAGCAGATATCCTTGGAACCCATTTTTATTATCTGTTCGGTTTGGCAACAACTAATATTTCCAGAAACTGGTGTTTGTACATGTAATCATTTTTTGCCTCCTCCAAGTCAACTCTGGCAGATGTAAAATGTCTCCCTCAGGCCAGTAAATGGCAAGACATGACCCTGCTCTGGGTTAGAAGGTATGTGGTGTCCACCTTTTATGTTCGGTTTCAGGGACACAATCATGGTACATTTATCCTCTGCCTCACTCAAAAACTGCTGTGTCTTTAGTCAAGTTGTTTTTCTTTCCCTTTGACCTGCTTGCTCCCCCTTTTCCCTTTCCCCATCTTCCCTTTCCCATCTTCCCTTTCCCCATCTTCCCTTTCCCCCTGTTCCCTTTCCCCATCTTCCCTTTCCCCATCTTCCCTTGGTTCTCAGGTGAACAGGCATACAGACAGAAAAAGGCTCTTAAATATCAGTTGTCTCCTGCCAAGCTGCATTCTGCTATCAGTGTGAGTCCCAAATGGCACCCTATTCTAGCACACAAATTTTGACCACTATATAGGGAACAGAGTGCCATTTGGGAGGCAGGCAGAGACACTGACATTCAAGACACGCCTCCATTAACCAAACCGTGAACGTGCATCTCTTTCTTTGGCATGTAGCCAACATTTCACATTGATATTTGATACTTTATGCCATAACATAAAATAACTATCTTCAAATGAACATTGTTGTTGTTTCAGGTGCTGACCTTCGATGGAAGGGGAGTGAGTGGCCATAGCAATCACACTGCCATCTACAAGGCTGTCAGGTACGAACGAGACTTTAAACACTGTCCATCATTCTAAGGCTGATACGTGTGTGTCCTTTTAGATTTTATTGTATTTTAATAAGCCATTTTTGATCCGTTTGTGGAAAGCACGTCGTCCTAAGGGATGTACACTAGGAAACACATATTGTCCACAGATCCAGGACCAGAACCTGGACAAGAAACCAGCCTTGTAGGCGACATTCCTATACTTCATTATTATAAAACATACATACACCACATACTAAAGATCCCAACCTCCCCACTCCCCTACAAACAAACACAGAAGCATTCAAAAACACACACACACTGTTTTGCATGATTCCTCTGTTGCATAGTTGAGAGGTCGTCCAAACCAACACTCCACAAATGGATCTGCAGATGGCCCTGCTCTCAGAAACCCACAGGAAATCACGTCCTGAAGAAAGGAGGGTGGAGAACTAGATGAGAAAAGTAGGGAGGAGAGGAGGATCGCTCTGATCTGGAGAACTGAATAGGACACCAGTCCAACAGTTGCATCAGACTGTTGTGAAATAAAATAAAATAAATGTTTTTGTGTTTTGTCATATCACAGTCTCTCATGATAGACTGGAATAAATGTTTAAAATCGAGGAGCTGGCCTGTGCGCACAAGATATTTGGTTCTGGGTTCCATCTGAAATTATTGTGATATGTAGCTACACTACAGTGTAGTACAGTGAGTGAACAGAACAGGTGTGTTCATTGACTAGTGCTGCCTGCTTGGTCTCTTCCTCTCTGAGCTAAGCCTCCCTGGCTCTCCTCCAACACCCAGACCTCATCTCTAGTAGGGGAGGATGAGAGTGTTGTGTTGTCCAGATCATATCCCATGATTCCCATTAGACTTAAACTCACAAGTGATGCGCACCATTTTATAAAAATAAAAAGAGATGTATAAAGCCATCGGTGTTTTGTTACCTTGGTGTAAGTCTCCAGTGAGAGCTTGTACTGAACAGGAAGGAGGAGAAGTGAAATGTCCTCTAGAGTTCAGACCGTGGTGAGTGTGAGAGGAGAGGGAGAGTTACTGTAGCGAATGTGGAATGTGACATGGAAGATCCAGAGACCATAATCCACTCATAAGTTATCATGAACCACAATTCATTAGAACACATCAACAGGTTGTTGCAGCTGCTATTACTGTCTCACCATCATCAATAATTGAGGAGACAACTATTCCCTATTGCAAATTATCCTATTCCTAACATTTGACAGGCTACTTTGCTGCCTTGCCGCTTCTCCTTGTGAAGGCTTAAGCTATTCACCTTTTAGCCATTTGAGCTGTAGCCAGAGAAACTGAACCGTTGGCTCTAATATGGCTGGAAGGACCATACTTTGTCCTGAAAAGATCGTGTATGGTTCACACCCACAAACTTTTTCACTGTCCTGAACTTTGGGAGTGTAATTAGTTCACTTCCAAATTGTACGTAACTATTTGTCTCATAGGAAAAGCAAGTAAGCCTATCTGTAGGATTTTCTTGCAAGTCAAAGTTTGTGTGTGCTTAGCCTCCAATAACTACTGTGTTGATGTTGTTTTTTTGCTTGTCTCACCCAACAGCTACCTGGCTTCCATTGGCAACATACCAGATGGCGAGTATTTAACCTTTACATTTTTATTTGGCCAAGCACATCTCAAATACCTATATTTGGATAATCATTATCAGCATGGTAAGGTATTTAGCCTATTATAAATTATACACCTAAAAACATTTGCATCAATTACATGACATGATGGTAAATGGAGTACAAACTGGTACACTTATAAACTCAGGACAAGAAGAGAGAAGTTATCCTAAAGCAGTGTAGTTGGAACTGGAGTCTTGGCAAAGACCGCCATCTAGTGTTGAAATTTGTGTGTGTCACTTGCACTTCTCAGTCAGCTTCGAGGCATTAGGAACACAACAAACTATCAGCCAGTTCTTCACCATTTGTTCCTTTCTCCCAGCTGGATGTGAATCTATTCCCATTAACACCCTCCCTCTGTTAGACTTATTTCCTCCAACTCATCATGGCTTTGGCCTTTGTAAAATAGTGGAGCCACATCGTCACAGCTCTTCCTAAAGTGTTGCACCCCTCAGGCCAGGCCAGGGTCAAACTTTTAAACCCTCTTAATGTAGCAGCTTGTCAGATCTCTCTCACTCTCCATCTCTCATGTTTTTCTCCCTAGTTAACTCCCTCTGACTCCCTCCCTGAACTCTGCTGTAAACCTTCCTCTTACATAATATTCAAACCCTTGACCCCTGCTGTCTATATCGCCATTGGTATTTTATTAGGATCCCCATTAGCTGTTGCAAAAGC
Source organism: Oncorhynchus keta (assembly GCF_023373465.1). NCBI lineage: Eukaryota > Metazoa > Chordata > Actinopteri > Salmoniformes > Salmonidae > Oncorhynchus > Oncorhynchus keta. The sequence goes on along the minus strand of NC_068432.1, from coordinate 23,275,452 downwards.
AGCAGTTACTCTTCCTGGGGTCCACGCAATATGAAACATAATACAGAACTTCAATCGGCAAGAACAGCTCAAAGACAGAACTACATAAAAATATTTAAAAAATGGCACATGTAGCCTACATATCAATGCATACACACAAACTATCTAGGTCAAATAGGGGAGAGGCGTTGTGCTGCGAGGTGTTTATTTATCTGTTTTTTTAACCAGGTTTGCTGTTTATTTCAGCAATATGAGATGGAAGGACGTTCCATGCAATTGGGGCTCTATATAATACTGTACCCTTTTCTTGGATTTGTTCTGGATTTGGGGACTGAGAAAAGACCCCTGGTGGCATGTCTGGTGGGATAACTGTGTGTCAGAGCTGTGTGTAATTTGACGATGCAAACGATTTGGGATTTCAACACAATGTTTATTTTAAAAAGAAGGGATGCAGTCAGTCTCTCCTCAGCTCTTAGTCAAGAGAGACTGGCACGCATAGTATTTATATCAGCCCTCTGTTTACAATTAAGAGCAAAATCTTGATATTGTAAATGAAGTTACTGTTATACTAGATAATGATATTACTGTGCCACATCATGGCTCACACTAGACAATATTGCATGTTTTAAGTGACATTATGAGACATTTAGAGTGGCACTGTCTTGATCAAAAGGGGGAAACAAACAAGACCATTTAACACTCTGTACCCTGTCCTCCTTTCCCGTGATCTAGAGCAGACGAGAGAGAACACCTTTCTATTACAGTAGGATGTGAGATCAACCTGTTGATTAGATTTCAGCCAGGACCATTTTATCCAGTGATGAGCATCGTTGAGAGAGGGATGGTTCCTATCGCAACAGTTGATTAGCTGTAAACATGCCACACCAAGACCTTACTGTACATGAGTGTGCTATCACATTGGTACTCTGCATTCAGTGTTGAGGGAGATAAACCTCAGTGTGATTCTAAAGCCTATTCACACAGTTGCATACTATAATCCCCACTCATTTTCACCAGCTTACCCAAAGACTCTTTTGCCCAATGAACCATTTACTGTAGATATCCAAGTCTCCCAAAGACATGGGGCAATATGACTGTACAAACCCACAGTAACTCTTTGCTAGTAGCTACATTTCCTGTCTGGTCATATTTTCCTCCACTTGAAATATGGCTTGTCTTTCCATATCTTTGTCTCCAAGACTTCACACACTAATTATATTACATTTATGTCATGTAACCCTGTAAATGATCTGTTTTTCATTGACATTCTGGGTGAGATGTAAATTGCACAAAAGGTACACTAACTAGGCTAGGATTGTCCATTCTCCCACAGACTGCAGTCTCCTCTCTCTGTTGACCATTGGTGTTCTCAGGAAGTACCTCTCCTTCCTGGAGCTGCCTATCAGCTGGCTCCTCCCATCAGATCTCTGCTGCGTCATAGGCTCAAAGGGCTACATTCAAGCTAAGGTGAGCCTGTCATCAGCCTATACTATCAGGCTTGAAATAGACATGTTACGGCAGTTCCACTAACATCTCCTCCCCTATTATTATGGGACAAACATCGTCAATACATGTAATAGCCTAGTAGATGTATAGTTAGGGTGAGGCATGTATAAAAACAGCATTGGGATTTACATCCGGTGTACATACAGTGAAAGTCCTCGCTCTCTCTTTCTCTATGAAAGTGAAATTAGGTCTCAACACCTGAATTGACTGGTACTGGCACTGTGTACATAGATCAATATTTATAGTGAAATATGCTATATCAGCGTTAGAGAAAATTGTCAGACACCCCTCGCTGGACATGAGACATAAAGATTGATTTGAACTTCTGGAGAAATTCGTGTTTTTACCATGCATCAATATTTATAGGGAAATACATTACATGAACGCAGTGCCAGTACCAGTCAATTCACTTTTATTGAGAAAGAGCGAGGACTTAGGGATCACCTTATACACTTGCGGATGTAAATCCCAATAATATTTTTAAACATGCCTCACTCTGTCTGTAATGACTGATGTCCAGCGAGGGGTGTCTGACAATTTTCTCTACCGCTGATAGATCTTTCTCTAGTCTAATAGACTCTTTATTCACCAGAGGGCCATGCTCTGTCACCGTACCCAGCTCCTGTGGTTTCGTTACCTCTACATTTGGTTTTCACGCTACATGATTATCAACACATTCCAAGTTATTGATCAAGGACCAAAGAATCTGAAGATCTATTAGTGAAAAATGAGGTTCCTGATTAATCTTCTGAGAATACTGTTACTTGGGTTTGTTAATCTTACTGTAATCAGTTTGTGCATCTTTTTATATGTTTTGCCTCATCTGACATATTGATCTCATAGCACTGATATATTCAGACATACCTATTGCTACCTATTGATTTAATGTAGATATTATATTTTTCTAACTTTGTTGTTGAAGGAAATACACTATTAAAGTTTCTCTTCCACTCATTGTCAACATTGTTAGTTGGGAACAGATGACTTATCGTTAATACACTATTTTCAGTTTACTGTAAAAATGTTGACATATACTGACACTGTAAATGAATAGTGAATTTGTCAAATTTAAGTAAAATGTGAATACATAGACATTGATTGTAACCAAACAGGGTAGGTTTGGTCCTTTTTATTTTTGTAAATTATGTACAAAAGTTAGAACAAATGTTCAAATTGTTAATGAACCAATAAAGTTTATTTGATTTAGAAGAAAAATGTGTCTCCGTTATAATTCAATAAAGGACTGTGTTTGATCTCAGCTACAGTTGAAGTCGGAAGTTTACATGCACTTAGGTTGGAGTCAAACAAACTCGTATTTAAACCACTCCACAAATTTCTTGTTAACAAACTATAGTTTTGGCAAGTCGGTTAGGACATCTACTTTGTGCATGACACAAGTCATTTTTCCAACAATTGTTTACAGACAAATTATTTCACTTATAAGTCACTGTATCACAATTCCTGTGGGTCAGAAGTTTACATACACAAAGTTGACATTGCCTTTAAACAGCTTGGAAAATTCCAGAAAATGTCATCATGGATTTAGAAGCTTCTAATTGACATCAGTTGAGTCAATTGGTGTACCTGTGGATGTATTTCAAGGCCTACCTTAAATCAGTGCCTCTTTGCTTGACATTATGGGAAAATCAAAAGAAATCCGCGAAGACCTCCGAATTTTTTTTTGTAGACCTCCACAAGTCTGGTTCATCCTTGGGAGCAATTCCCAAATGCCTGAAGGTACCACATTCATCTGTACAAACAATAGTACCCAAGTATAAACACCATGGGACCACGCAGCTGTCATACCGCTCAGGAAGGGGACACATTCTGTCTCCTAGAGATGATTGTACTTTTGTGCGAAAAGTGCAAATCAATTTCAGAACAACAGCAAAGGACCTTGTGACGATGCTGGAGGAAACAGGTACAAAAGTATCTATATCCACAGTAAAACGAGTCCTATGTCGACATAACCTGAAAGGCCGCTCAGCGAGGAAGAAGCCACTGCTCCAAAACCGCCATAAAAAAGCCAGACTACGGTTTGCAACTGCACATGGACAAATATCGTACTTTTTGGAGAAATGTACTCTGGTCTGATGAAACAAAAATAGAACTGTTTGGCCATAATGACCATCGTTATGTTTGGAGGAAAAAGGGGGATGCTTGCAAGCTGAAGAACACCATCGCGGGGGGGGGGGTGTTCATGTTATGGGAGTGCTTTGCTGCAGGAGGGACTGGTGCACGTCACAAGATAGATGGCATCATGAGGATGGAAAATTATGTGAAGCAACATCTCAAGACATCAGGAAGTTAAAGCTTGGTCGCAAATGGGTCTTCCAAATTAACAATGATCCCAAGCATACTTCCTAAGTTGCTTAAGGACAACAAAGTCAAGGTATTGGAGTGGCCATCACAAAGCCCTGACCTCAATCCTATAGAAAATTTGTTGGCAGAACTGAAAAGGCATGTGTGAGCAAGTAGGCCTTACAAACCTGACTCAGTTACACCAGCTCTGTTAGGAGGAATGGGTCAAAATTCACCCAACTTATTGTGGGAAGCTTGTGGAAGGCTACCCTAAATGTTTGACCCAAGTTAAACAATTTAAAGGCAATGCTACCAAATACTAATTGAGCGTATGTAAACTTCTGACCCACTGGGAATGTGATGAAAGAAATAAAAGCTGAAATAAATCATTGTCTCAACTATTATTCTCACATTTCACATTCTTAAAATGAAGTGGGGATCCTAACTGACCTAAGACAGGGATTTTTTTTTAAACTGAGATTAAATGTATTTGGCTAAGGTGTATGTAAACTTCCGACTTCAACTGTATGTGTTTCTGCTACAGGCTTGGACAAGTCTCTGATATTCGGGTGGTTTTTCATGGTCTCCTCATACTTCTGTCCACAGAACTTCTCTACTGTCACACTGCATACAGTACCTGGGTCCAAACAGTGAGGAGCTATGCCTAGGGTGGGAACACACAAACCTTTTTGTTCAGTTTCATGCATGAGAGACACTTCTAACCTATTGCTATCGTCACTGTTTTACCACAAACAACAATACAAGGCATGTTTTAGGTTTACATAATAAGCTAAGTTAAACATGACTGCTATTCTGTTTCTTACTGGTTGTCCTTACCATATCCATCTGGATTGGAACGTGGGGTGAAGAAACTCTGGACTCCACAGGTACTACAAAATGTGTGCTTCCCAATGTGTGTATTAAATGTATATGTGTTAATAATCTCCAAACCCTGAAACAAGAAATTAACCAAATTAACATTCAAACTGACCAACCTGGTAGAGCTATTACCAAACATCACCCTGTAAAAATGTTGTATTACCTGTAAAAGGTTAAACTGATTTTCTGGCACAATGAAATGATGGTTTTGCTTCTTGGTGCAGATGCTACAGCTAGATAAAGAAACCAGAATGAGTCATATTGTGATGAACATAGTAAGTTATAATTCCGTAATAGAAATATGATGGTAAAAGAATCAAAAGACAGTTCATATACAAAGATTTTGTCATTTGGGCAGGAAGTAAGTAAACATTCGCTAAGCCAGAATAGCCCATAGTTTCTTTTTATTTTTGCTCATTCTCAAACCTGTATCTCCAATTCTCCATCACTATAAATTGGGGCCCCAGATTTGCATTGTTTTCCTTTCTGTTATCCTCCTAAGACCCAGCAATTAATTTTCCTCTCTAGTGGACATCAGTTCTTGGTCCTTATCTCCGAGGCCACTGTATTAAGAACTGTTGTCCCTTTGAGAGGACATTCTGGGCTTTTCAATGATTACATGTGTGGGGGTGTGACCTTGACAGCCCTATATTCCTGGTTCTTAAAAACAATTGCAAATTTTATGGACATTTGAAAATAAGTGTAATTATGAATTGTAATTTTTGTGAGTTGGAAATTCACATTGTGTCTAGAAAATAAATATCCCAGGAATAGTGAAGGGGGTTGTAAGGACTGTGTAATAATTTTTTTCACATTAAATAAGAGCTTATTAAGAAATATCCTGTAGTGGACACCCGGATGCCACAACTATGTATTTCACCTTCTGTACCCATGTAAATGTTTTCATATTTATGTCCTAATGACCACTACAGAGGGCAATTTTGCACTTACAATAAAATATAAATATTTTTAGACATGTTTTGTTTTTTCACCCCAAACACTAATGTAAAAATAAAAATAATCCCAACATTTTTTTCCAGGTCTCAGGATTATAGCCTGCCCTTTCTATTGCTGTTGCAGTGAACCGTATCTGTAATGGATCACTGTTGAAATGTTGCAGATCATACTCGCAGTCGAAAACCAGAAGGTCTGGGGAATTCCAGACTTCGAATCTGACAGCCCCACAATGGCATCCGCCTGTGTGCTTCACTCGTTCCACCCTGTGTGAAGCAACACAACACATTTAGACTGTTCATGAGGCATGACAACTTCAATACGAGTTTAAAATTCTGTTCATAGAAAAGACATTTTGCTACACACCGTTTTTCCATTGCAACGTTTAATGAAATTGAAAACGAATTCCAGTGTATTCCATTAAATATATTTTGAAATCGATGATCAGAAATGTCACCAAGTTAAAATCCCTCAAGCACTACTGTAGTTTGTCGATTGATATTGCGAGAGAAAGTCCCTTATTGCCTGTGAGCAATATGAGATGGCTCTAAATATGGCTCTGCATTACATTGCCAACTTCTGCTTGAACCATGTTCTACTCCACTCTCACCATGCATGCTGAATCATGCTTTCCCAAAATATTGATACTCTTCTCTTCATTCTTGTCACCAGAGGGCCATGCTCTGTCACAGTAGACCCATTCAACTACTGTGGTTTCACTGCCTCTATCAAAGAGTACCAATATAAAAAAGATTTAGCATAATGAACACTTTAAATGAATTGTGAACTTGCAGAAAGAAATACACAGACACTTAGAGATTGGTTGTGACCAAACAGAGTAGGTTTGGTCTTTTTATTTAAGATTTTTTTGGGAAAGTTGATTTTTATTACTGAGCCAAACAGTTGGCTCAGTAATACAATATGGGACTGTTTGTTTCTATCTCAGCTGTGTGTGTCTGCTAGAGGCTTGGTTCTATGGCTTGGACATGCCTTTGATAGTCTGGTGGTTCTGCATGCTCTCCTCCCACTTCTTTCCACAGAACTTCTCTACTGTCACACTGCGCACAGTACCTGTGTCCAGACAGTGAGGAGCTACGCCTGGGGAAAAACAAACACACACATACACAAACCAGTCTGTTAACTTTCTTGCATGAGACACATTCCAACAGCCCATCCTCCTTGTTTAACCACAAATATTACATGGCACGTCAGCATAAAGAAAAGGCCAACATGCATGATTTATACTGGTCGTCCTTACCATATCCATCAGGATTGGAGCGTGGGGTGTAGAAACTCTGGACTCCACAGATCCTACAGAATGTGTGCTTGGCAGCGTGTGTATTGAATGTATATGTGGTCAGATGATCCCAACCCTGTAAAACAGGACAATCAACTAAGTTAAATATTCATTAATTGCAGGATTCACTAGCAATTAACCTGAACCATATATAAATACATTTTGAGTGAATCTGTTAGAAACCTCTATACATTGTCCTACCTGTAAAAGGGTAAACTGAATTTTTGGTACAATGAAATGACGGTTCTGCTTCTTGGTGCAAATACTACAACTAGATAAAGAAACATGAGTGAGTCATTTTGTCATACTCAATTTTCCCCCCATTCATTACAAAGTGTGGTGATATTATGTCCAGTTAATAACAATATAACAAACTAAATATCAGTTCCCCATCTTTGTGATTTGAAACGTTTTTTCTCATTATCAGTCAGACCTGTCCCACTGGGCACAAACGTCAGTTCAACTTCTAGTTATTATTTACATTTGGTTGAGTTGTCAACTACCGTGAATGCAACGTGAAATCAAACAAAAAGGTCACCCTTTCATTGGATTTGGGTTTAAAGGTTGGGAGACGAAATTATCTTCGTTTTATAACATTTTGCAAATCCACTTGCCGCATTCACATGCTAGTCGGAACTAGGACATGTCCAACTTGCTATTAGTTGAACGTGGCATGTGTTAACGACACCCAGTTAGCAAGTCGGACATTTCGGTTTCCTAGTTCCGACTAGCACGTGAACAAGGCAACTCAGGTTTCCACATTGATTCAACATTGAATTCTGTCGTTGCAATGACCTGGAAACAACGTTGATTTAAACCGTTTCTGCCCAGTGGGGTATCTATTCCATATATAATAAAAGGAATGCCTATATGTCCAGTGTTTATTAAACCATTCTGTAGTGGATCAATGTGAAAATATTAGATTATGTTTGTGTTAGGTATGTAAAGTTTTAGGCTACTGGAATGTGATAAAGAACCGGCATACTCGCAATCGAAAACAAGAAGGTCTGGGGAATTCCAGACTTCGAATCTGACAGCCCCACAATGGCATGCGCCTGTGTGCTTCACGTGATCCATTCCCAGTCCCGCCCTGTGTAAAGACAACACAACCTTTTTAGACTGTTCGTGAGGCATTACTTCATGCTTCTTTTCAAAACTGACAGAGGCTTTTTTTTTAGGTATTACGCACCGTTTTCCCGTGCAACGTTTCAATAGAATCGAAAGCAAATTCCAGTGTATTGCATTCCGTGAAATATTCCACCAACCAAGATAGTGACGCGTCGCTTAACAAGGTTATGTCGCGTTCAAAACAACTGGGAACTCAGGGAAATACGAGATCAAATCATGGCGTCAGTGATCTTCAGGCCGGAAGGTCAGAGCTCTAGAAAGAGGCCCGAGTTGGAATTCTGAGTTTAATGACCGGTCAAATCGTTTTTCCCAGTAGGAGCTCGTTTTTACCGAATTCACAGTTGTTTTGAACGCACTGAAGTCGTAGGTCAAAGTTTCCGAGTTACCAGTTCCGAGCTTCCAGTTTTGAACGCGGCATTATTGCGAAACAACTTCCCTTGCTTACGTGGAATCACGTCGAGTCTGCCAGTGTTGCCACCTTCTGTAACTATGTCTCTCCCACATTACATGCTGAATCATGCTGTCCCAAAACACTGATACTGAATCCAAGCTCATTTGTAGCTTGGTAACTAACAGTTGACAGACAAACATTCAAACAAACAAGTTTAATTTAATTATAATTTATGCTATTCACCACAAGATTTGATTGTATTATCTCATGAATAAAGAACAATACATTTCTAATTAATAGGGATGATTACATAATTGAGTAGAGGGTTATAAGAACGCTATCCAAAAAGGGCTGTGGTTACTATAGTACACAATAAACGTATATCCACGTCTGTCTGTTGTGAGATCCCTAGTCAATCACTTCTCATATTTTATAAAACTATCATTTACATGAAGCAGTTCTTTACATACAGTTCTCAACATAGACTTATGGAACATGTTTTGCATGAAAAATTGTCCTCCCTCCCATAATTACAAACAGCCAGACTGGGTTGCAAAGTACAGCAGGCTTGCACAAACACATTCCAGATAAGCTCAACTAGTCTTGAGGAAAGAGTGACGTGGCGATCACGCGTTGGGATTGAGTCACATGAAGAACCAACAGTCCATAGTGCATGCTGTGTATCTTTATGAGAATACTGTGACTGACCTAAATGACAGACCAGACAAACCAAACCACTCCTTACCCTCAATATACAGTTGGCCAGTTATTGATTCCCTGGAAGGCAGAAGAATATCAAACTTTACCCTCAGCTGCTCAAAACACTGACTGTTCACATTAAATGACAATGCTTGAATTTGATAATGTCACAAATATTATAAGTTAACATGTACTATATTCTAGCTAAAGTGTCTAGAAGGTGCTCTGTATGACCATGTCACAGATACCTTCATACTGCCAAATCAGTGTGCCTAAAAATAGCTGATGATAACTGCTTGGTCATTATGACACCAGTCTATGCCTCTTCTTGAAATAAAACAGAAGGACTATAGCATTTAACCTTTATTTAACTTGGCAAGTAAGTTAAGAACAAATTCTATTTACAATGACTGCCTACCAAAAGGCAAAAGGCTTCCTGCGGGGACGGGGGCTGGGATTAAAAATAAAAATATAGGACAAAACACACATCACGACAAGAGAGACACCACAACACTACATAAAGAGAGACCTAAGACAACAACATAGCATGGCAGCAACACAACATGGTAGCAACACAACATGGTAGCAGCACAAAACATGATACAAACATTATTGGGTACAGACAACAATACAAAGGCAAGAAGGTAGGGACAATAATACATCAGGTGAAGCAGCCACAACTGACAGTAAGAGTGTCCGTGATTGAGTCTTTGAATTAGGAGATAAAACTGTAAAGTTTTAGTGTTTTTTGCAGCTCGTTCCAGTCGATATTTGCAGCGAACTGAAAAGAGGAGCGACCCAGGGAAGTGTGAGCTTTGGGGACCTTTAACAGAATGTTACTGGCAGAATGGATGTTCTATGTGGAGGATGAGGGCTGCAGTCGATATCTCAGATAGGGGGGAGTGAGGCCTAAGAGGATTTTATAAATGAGCATCAACCAGAGGGTCTTGCGACGGGTATACAAAGATTACCAATTTACAGAGGAGTATAGAGTGCAGGGATGTGTCCTATAAGAAGCATTGGCGGCAAATCTGATGGCCGAATAATAAAGAACATCTAGCCGCTACAGGAACAACGTGTTAAATAATGTATTAAAAGAAAAGTCTGTGATGGTTATGGAAAATAATTCACAAACTCCATCAAGAGTGTAATATCAATCCAAACCAGATTGCTATTGGGCCAGGATGGTAAAGATTACAACTGGATTGATATGTATCGCACCCTGAATCAGGAGTCAAAGGAGTTGCTCAAAGATGAAACAATGTAATTAATTTTGATGAGTGACACCGTGTATTGTTTTTTTTTACATTTATTTGGCAGCACTTACTTGTGTTCTCTTACCAAGAAACCTGTATTTACCATGAGGGTTGTTCAGACAGTTTGTACAACGCTATGACTAGCCTATCCATTACAATCCTGAAGTTGGTTACTCTGAAAATACTTATTCCCTTCAAACCTGTACATTTCTTTTTTAATCATTCTGCTTTGTCTCTAGATATCTTATTCATTTCTCTAGGCAGAGCAGGATAGGTAGAGAGCCAGGGCCCAGGGAGGTTGGTTGGGCTCACTTGGGCTGACAATGTCTCATAGTGATTTTCTTGAATGTCTACAGTATGTCCCTAAGAGTTGGAAAATGTGTTATACCAGTGCAGCAATGTGTTATCAGTCTTTCTTCCATCCTTCCATCCCATGCATTTTTCCCATAGGAATTTTACCTCATGACAAACAATGTCAGTATACAGCAAGTTATTGCTCACATATAGAGGTTAGCTAGCCAGCTATTTGTCGTCCTTAACATAGGAGACACTGCTAGCTAGCCAACAGCTAGCCAACGTCTACTGAATAGAACTTCCGCACTCAACAACCCGGTCGCATTCCGCTTCGCTCCACAGGTAGTATCACATTTTCATTTCATTTCATTACAGCACAACGGTTTGATTTGTTTGATCGTAGCTAGCTACATAGCTAGCTACATAGCCGTCTGTGTATCAAAGATAATTGTGTAGTCTAGAGCGATTTTCTAGGTTAGCTAGCCAGCTATTGTCGTTCTTTTAACGCAACGTAACGTAATAAACACTGCTAGCTAGCCAGCTAGCCCCCGAATAGCAGCACTGTAGAAACTATTACACTCAACGGAACGACTTGATTAGTGTAGTGTCAACAACACAGCCACTGCCAGCTAGTCTACAAAGTCAACAACGCAGCCACTGCCAGCTAGCCTACTTCAGCAGTACTGTATCATTTTAATCATTTTAGTCAATAAGATTCTTGCTACGTAAGCTTAACTTTCTGAACATTCGAGACGTGTAGTCCACTTGTCATTCCAATCTCCTTGCATTAGCGTAGCCTCTTCTGTAGCCTGTCAACTATGTGTCTGTCTATCCCTGTTATCTCCTCTCTGCACAGACCATACAAACGCTCCACACCGCGTGGCCGCGGCCACCTAATCTGGTGGTCCCAGCGCGCACGAACCACGTGGAGTTCCAGGTCTCCGGTAGCCTCTGGAACTGCCGATCTGCGGCCAACAAGGCAGAGTTCATCTCAGCCTATGCCTCCCTCCAGTCCCTCGACTTCTTGGCACTGACGGAAACATGGATCACCACAGATAACACTGCTACTCCTACTGCTCTCTCTTCGTCCGCCCACGTGTTCTCGCACACCCCGAGAGCTTCTGGTCAGCGGGGTGGTGGCACGGGATCCTCATCTCTCCCAAGTGGTCATTCTCTCTTTCTCCCCTTACCCATCTGTCTATCGCCTCCTTTGAATTTCATGCTGTCACAGTTACCAGCCCTTTCAAGCTTAACATCCTTATCATTTATCGCCCTCCAGGTCCCCTCGGAGAGTTCATCAATGAGCTTGATGTCTTGATAAGCTCCTTTCCTGAGGACGGCTCACCTCTCACAGTTCTGGGCGACTTTAACCTCCCCACGTCTACCTTTGACTCATTCCTCTCTGCCTCCTTCTTTCCACTCCTTTCCTCTTTTGACCTCACCCTCTCACCTTCCCCCCCTACTCACAAGGCAGGCAATACGCTCGACCTCATCTTTACTAGATGCTGTTCTTCCACTAACCTCATTGCAACTCCCCTCCAAGTCTCCGACCACTACCTTGTATCCTTTTCCCTCTCGTTCTCATCCAACACTTCCCACACTGCCCCTACTCGGATGGTATCGCGCCGTCCCAACCTTCACTCTCTCTCCCCCGCTACTCTCTCCTCTTCCATCCTATCATCTCTTCCCTCTGCTCAAACCTTCTCCAACCTATCTCCTGATTCTGCCTCCTCAACCCTCCTCTCCTCCCTTTCTGCATCCTTTGACTCTCTATGTCCCCTATCTTCCAGGCCGGCTCGGTCCTCCCCTCCCGCTCCGTGGCTCGACGACTCATTGCGAGCTCACAGAACAGGGCTCCGGGCAGCCGAGCGGAAATGGAGGAAAACTCGCCTCCCTGCGGACCTGGCATCCTTTCGCTCCCTCCTCTCTACATTTTCCTCCTCTGTCTCTGCTGCTAAAGCCACTTTCTACCACTCTAAATTCCAAGCATCTGCCTCTAACCCTAGGAAGCTCTTTGACACCTTCTCCTCCATCCTGAATCCTCCTCCCCCTCCCCCCCTCCTCCCTCTCTGCAGATGACTTCGTCAACCATTTTGAAAAGAAGGTCGACGACATCCGATCCTCGTTTGCTAAGTCAAACGACACCGCTGGTTCTGCTCACACTGCCCTACCCGGTGCTCTGACCTCTTTCTCCCCTCTCTCTCCAGATGAAATCTCGCGTCTTGTGACGGCCGGCCGCCCAACAACCTGCCCGCTCGACCCTATCCCCTCCTCTCTTCTCCAGACCATTTCCGGAGACCTTCTCCCTTACCTCACCTCGCTCATCAACTCATCCCTGACCGCTGGCTACGTCCCTTCCGTCTTCAAGAGAGCGAGAGTTGCACCCCTTCTGAAAAAACCTACACTCGATCCCTCCGATGTCAACAACTACAGACCAGTATCCCTTCTTTCTTTTCTCTCCAAAACTCTTGAACGTGCCGTCCTTGGCCAGCTCTCCCGCTATCTCTCTCAGAATGACCTTCTTGATCCAAATCAGTCAGGTTTCAAGACTAGTCATTCAACTGAGACTGCTCTTCTCTGTATCACGGAGCGCTCCGCACCGCTAAAGCTAACTCTCTCTCCTCTGCTCTCATCCTTCTAGACCTATCGGCTGCCTTCGATACTGTGAACCATCAGATCCTCCTCTCCACCCTCTCCGAGTTGGGCATCTCCGGCGTGGCCCACGCTTGGATTGCGTCCTACCTGACAGGTCGCTCCTACCAGGTAGCGTGGCGAGAATCTGTCTCCTCACCACGCGCTCTCACCACTGGTGTCCCCCAGGGCTCTGTTCTAGGCCCTCTCCTATTCTCGCTATACACCAAGTCACTTGGCTCTGTCATAACCTCACATGGTCTCTCCTATCATTGCTATGCAGACGACACACAATTAATCTTCTCCTTTCCTCCTTCTGATGACCAGGTGGTGAATCGCATCTCTGCATGTCTGGCAGACATATCAGTGTGGATGACGGATCACCACCTCAAGCTGAACCTCGGCAAGACGGAGCTGCTCTTCCTCCCGGGGAAGGACTGCCCGTTCCATGATCTCGCCATCACGGTTGACAACTCCATTGTGTCCTCCTCCCAGAGCGCTAAGAACCTTGGCGTGATCCTGGACAACACCCTGTCGTTCTCAACTAACATCAAGGCGGTGGCCCGTTCCTGTAGGTTCATGCTCTACAACATCCGCAGAGTACGACCCTGCCTCACACAGGAAGCGGCGCAGGTCCTAATCCAGGCACTTGTCATCTCCCGTCTGGATTACTGCAACTCGCTGTTGGCTGGGCTCCCTGCCTGTGCCATTAAACCCCTACAACTCATCCAGAACGCCGCAGCCCGTCTGGTGTTCAACCTTCCCAAGTTCTCTCACGTCACCCCGCTCCTCCGCTCTCTCCACTGGCTTCCAGTTGAAGCTCGCATCCGCTACAAGACCATGGTGCTTGCCTACGGAGCTGTGAGGGGAACGGCACCTCAGTACCTCCAGGCTCTGATCAGGCCCTACACCCAAACAAGGGCACTGCGTTCATCCACCTCTGGCCTGCTCGCCTCCCTACCACTGAGGAAGTACAGTTCCCGCTCAGCCCAGTCAAAACTGTTCGCTGCTCTGGCTCCCCAATGGTGGAACACACTCCCTCACGACGCCAGGACAGCGGAGTCAATCACCACCTTCCGGAGACACCTGAAACCCCACCTCTTTAAGGAATACCTAGGATAGGATAAAGTAATCCTTCTCACCCCCCTTAAAAGATTTAGATGCACTATTGTAAAGTGGCTGTTCCACTGGATGTCATAAGGTGAATGCACCAATTTGTAAGTCGCTCTGGATAAGAGCGTCTGCTAAATGACTTAAATGTAATGTAAAAATGTATATACCCTTTAATCAAAAAATGAAACCCTGATACATTTTAATCTTTGTTTGCAAGTGGTTCTGAAGGGTCATGAAATTACCTTTCAAATTATATATAATATCACCAATTCTGAAAGTACCAGCAACAACTATTGTTAAAAAATAGCCCATATTGTGCCATTGACATTAGAATGTTGGAAGCTTAGCCATAAAATCCCATGTAGTGGGGAAGCTACGTTTTTGGATTGTAACTTTAGTGATAGAGGCACCACATTTCACACACGTAGCTAGAACTGTAGTGCGTCTGTGTGTAGCTGGTGAGGTCAGGCGCAGGACAGCAGATATGAGTAATGAAAGCAATTTTACTCAATAATAAAACAATACGTGTAGTGTAAATACAAGGCCACAAATACGGACCACAATACAATAAACAATTATTCACAAACAAACATGGGGGAACAGAGGGTTAAATAATGAACAAGTAATTGGGGAATTGAAACCAGGTGTGTAAGACAAAGACAAAACAAATGGAAAATGAAAAGTGGATCGGCGATGGCTAGAAGACCGATGACATCGACTGCCGAACGCCACCCGAACAAGGAGAGGGACCGACTTCGGCGGAAGTCGTGACAAGAACAGGGTTTGCCTCTTGGTGGCCATCACAAGATTCATGTATTAATCCCACAGAAGGCTTTTTCCAATATGGCCGCTAAACAACTCAATGGTTGGATTGATTTCGCATAACCATAACTGTATGAAATATAATTGAATCATTTCTGAATATGTTTCATCCTTAATTGCAATACTTAATCTTCAAACATGTCAAATTGATTTATACATGTAAATAGTCAGGGATGTGGGCTGATTAACATGATAAACAATGTTATCCTTTAACTCCTTTCATTATAAGGGCTATAAACCTGTCCCGTACATTCCATTACAATGTAGTAAAATTAATTGTTCAACCTGTTGAGGCCAATTATATAACTTTTAGTATTCTAGTAACAGACCAATCTGCTATGGGCCCATAGTAAGAATACATCTTAATTAAGACTAGCTATGTGTAATAGTTTGCTGCTCTCATCATCAAGATATTTGTTGAAAACCTATTGGCATCCTTATCGAGTTTCTCGTCCTCTGTTTTATGAAAACTTTTAACAGGATCAAATCAAATCAAATTGTATTAGTCACATGCGCCGAATAAAACAGGTGTAGGTAGACCTTACAGTGAAATGCTTACTTATGACCTCCTAACTAACAATTCAGTTTTTAAAAAATACAGATAAGAATAAGAGATAAAAGTAAAAAGTAATTAAAGAGCAGCAGTAAAAATAACAAAAGCAAGACTATATACAGGGGGGGTACCGATACAGAGTCAATGTGCGGGGGCACCGGTTAGTTGAGGTAGTATGTACATGTAGGTAGAGTTATTAAAGTGACTATGCATTGTCATGGTGTAGAGAGAGGGTGTGGGGGTGGGGGGCACTGCAAATAGTCTGGGTAGCCATTTGACTAGATGTTCAGGAGTCTTATGGCTTGGGGGTAGAAGCTGTTTAGAAGCCTCTTGGACCGAGACTTGGCACTCCGGTACCGCTTGCTGTGTGCGGTAGCAGAGAGAACAGTCTATGACTGAGGTGGCTGGAGTTTTTGACAATTTTTAGTGCCTTCCTCTGACATCGCCTGGTATAGAGGTCCTGGATGGCAGGAAGCTTGGCCCCAGTGATGTACTGGGCCGTTTGCACTACCATCTGTAGTGCCTTGCGGTCGGAGGCCGAACAGTTGCCATGCCAGGCAGTGATGCAACTAGTCAGGATGCTCTAGATGGTGCAGCTGTAGAACCTTTTGAGGATCTGAGGACCCATGCCAAATCTTTTCAGTCTCCTGAGGTGTATAGATTTTGTCGTGCCCTCTTCACAACTGTCTTGGTGTGCTTGAACCATGTTAGTTTGTTGGTAATGTGGACACCAAGGAACTTGAAGCTATTGTATTGTAATTATTGCTATTGTAATTAATATTGCAATTATTGATCATGACATTTTCAGAAATCAGTGATTCAGACAACTTTTGGGGCACATTACCACAATTCTGTGAATCATTTAACATCTTTATACCTGTCACACATTCATACTACAATTATATTTCATACAGGTATGGTCATGCAAAATTGATCCAATGAGACCCCATTGAGTTGTTAAAAGGCTTTTGTGGGGTTAATACGTTAATCCTGTGATGGCCCTGTATCTACAAATCTTTTTCAAACCTTGTTCTATCTGTCTGTGTGAAATATGGTGCCTCTATCACCAAAGTTACAATCCAAAAACATAGCTGCCCCACTATATGGAATTCTATGGCTAAGCTTCCAATACTCTCATGTCAATGGCACAATATGGCCTATTTTGAAACAATAGTTGTAGCTGGTGTTTTCTTAGTTGGCTTTATTATATATAATTTGAAAGGTAATTTCATGACCTTTCAGAACCACTTGTCAAACAAATATTAAAATGTATCAGTTTCCTTTTTTAAGCGATTTATACAGGTCATTCTGACATGTACCCTAGAGAGTCTGTTGACCTGAACATTCCAAAAAAGGTGTGGATAGCTGTGAATTTAAGCTTTTCAATGATGTATGATTAAAGGGTATATGTGAGCAATAACTTTGTATACTGACATTGTTTGCCATAGGGTCAAATCCCTATAGGAAAAATGAATGGGATGGAGGGATGAAACCAAAGCACACACATCCCTGGGTCGCTCCTCTTTTCAGTTTGCTGCAGCTAGCGAATGGAATGAGCTGCAAAAAAACACTCAAACGGGACAGTTTTATCTCCATCTCTTCATTCATGGACACTCTTACTGACAGTTGTGGCTGCTTCGCGTGATGTATTGTTGTCTCTACCTTCTTGCCTTTGTGCTGTTGTCTGTACCCAATAAGGTTTGTACCATGTTTTGTGCTGCTACCATCAAATCAAATGTATTTATATAGCCCTTCTTACATCAGCTGATATCTCAAAGTGCTGTACTGAAACCCAGGCTAAAACCCCAAACAGCAAGCATTGCAGGTGTAGAAGCACGGTGGCTAGGAAAAACTCCCTAGAAAGGCCAAAACCTAGGAAGAAACCAACCCAGACAGGAAGATCACGTCAGTGACTCAACCCACTCAAGTGACGCACACCCCTCCTAGGGATGGCATGGAAGAGCACCAGTAAGCCAGTGACTTACCATGTTGTGCTGCTGCCATGTTCTGTTGCTACCATGTTGTTGTCATGTTGTGTTGCTACCATGCTGTGTTGTCATGGGTTGCTGCCATGTTGTTGTCTTAGGTCTCTCTTTATGTAGTGTTGTGGTGTCTCTCTTGTCGTGATGTGTGTTTTGT
The DNA here is from genome assembly GCF_023373465.1 of Oncorhynchus keta. Lineage (NCBI taxonomy): Eukaryota > Metazoa > Chordata > Actinopteri > Salmoniformes > Salmonidae > Oncorhynchus > Oncorhynchus keta. The sequence goes on along the minus strand of NC_068432.1, from coordinate 23,257,510 downwards.
CCTATATATGTTTTTTTTGTCCCAGTCCCCATCCCCGCAGGAGGCTTTTTGCCTTTTGGTAGGTCGTCATTGTAAATAAGAATTTGTTCTTAACTGACTCGCCAAGTTAAATAAAGGTTAAATAAAAAATTTATGAAAGAAAGAGTGATAACATAGAGAAAGCTACCATTGCTGCACTGCTATCACACATTTTCCAACTCAAGGGACATAGACCTTCAAGAAAATTACTGTGAAACCTTTTAGGCCCAAGTGAGCCCGACTGCCCAAATTTGGGGGTCTGGCTCATGGACGAAGTAGTGTCAGCTTTTTCAGCCTGGCCTACTTTACATGTGCAGACAAAGCAGCTGGAAGCATATGTTAGGAAACACGTTCCCATCTGCTGGAGGCTGGACCTCATGCTGCATGTTTCTGCTCTATATTAAGAAGTATGTTGGATGAAAAGGTCTGCTACTGGTTGCTTTTTTAGGATTGAGAAATGCCATGATATTTGCTCTTTATGTATTATGTTTACAGAAACAAATGCGAACAACTGACAAATAGTGGTATTTGACAGGTTGTGCCATATAGCTTTAACGAAGGGATTGTCTTACATTTACATTTACATTTAAGTCATTTAGCAGACGCTCTTATCCAGAGCGACTTACAAATTGGTGCATTCATCTTATGACATCCAGTGGAACAGCCACTTTACAATAGTGCATCTAAATCTTTTAAGGGGGGGGGGGTGAGTCTTGGTATTGATACAGTGTGAGTAGGCCTATATCAATAGGAGGATATGAGACAGACAGTACATATTGTCTAAAAAGTTTCCATTGTTTCATCAATAATCCCCCAACACTGAACAGGGCAAATAATAATTTGAGCCTCAAACTGTTTTTACAGTTGATCGGAAATGACACAAAACATTTTGTTTTTCATATCAGTGTTGTTTGGAAAGTTCATGGTACCGTCAGACAAGTTTGAAAACATTCACATTCCAACGCAGCGATACATTAGCATCCACCAATCGTTATTCAGACAAACAAGCGTCCAATCACAGATTCGGAGGATGGGTTCTTCACGTGGATCGTTCCAGCAATTTCTAGAGCAATCTCAGCACACAGCAGATAAATGTGACTCCGCCGCGAGTAATGTTTTTAAATCACCTTGTCCTAATCGAGAATTTGTATATGTGTTATAATATGAATATTTATTGCAGTCGAAATTGATTAATGCAATGTAAATCGTAAATGTACAGGTTACAGAACGGACTATGTTTTCAATAGCGGATGGATATTGTCACATGACGCTTCTACGTCACAACGTTTTCTTTGTATAAATACAATACATGAACTTTATTGAACATAGACGCAAGAAGAAATTATTAAAGACAATTTCGTGGAGTTTTCTTTGAGGTCAATCGTAAGTACACTGATTTAATGTCGAAGTTTAGCGTTGAAAAAAAATACAGATAGTATTTTGTTAGTTAACTAATGGGCTGGATTTACTTGCTTTTTTTTAATGAGTAAGGCACAACAACAAAACTATTGAGGGAAGAGCGAAACACGGTTGTTCCGGTAACGTTACAACAACCGTGTTTCGCTCTAACCTCACAAAATATTTAATTTTTGTGCCTTTAACCATTTTTTTAGGCCTCAATTGTACAAGTGAAAGTTTTCGGGTAATATTTCTCCCTGGAAGTTTGTTAGCCGTAGCGACGGTTGTTAGTTTTCTCCCCCATTTTTATGCTGCTTCGCTAGCCAGGTGAACAAAGGGCACACTAGTTAGTGGTGGGGAAGATGGCGTCTGTACGGAATCCAAACGGTTAGCGTTACGCCACAGATAGAACAAAGGGACCGATATTTCACCGGATGTATAAATGTGACGCATCCAAGTCCAGTGGGAGAAGATGTATTTTGGATTACATTTTACACGTTCTCATCGACGTAACATTTTTATCTTAAAGTTCTGTTCCAGAAGCTAAAATCTGTTATGAACAGAGTTGACTACGTTTTTTTTATAGGCTGATCTTACTATACTCTATATCATCGACTGCATCCTTATGTAATACATGTATCACTAGCCACTTTAACTATGCCACTTTGTTTACTTTGTCTACATACTCATCTCATATGTATATACTGTACTCGATACCATCTACTGTATGCTGCCCTGTACCATCACTCATTCATATATCCTTATGTACATATTCTTTATCCCCTTATTGTTAGTTGGATTACTTGTTGGTTATCACTGCATTGTCGGAACTAGAAGCACAAGCATTTCGCTACACTCGCATTAACATCTGCTAACCATGTGTATGTGACAAATAAAATTTGATTTGATTTGAAATCACGTTTAGGAGTGCAAAGGCAAATTGAGTTACTACACTGATATATGCAAATGCATGCTAGAACACCTAATAGGATTTGAGCTTGCATAATGGCAAATACATTAAATTAAAAGTTATTGGCATCAGGATAATGAGTTTTAGGTGTTACTTCACTTTGTTAACAATGGACAGTAGTAGTATTGAGTGGTACACTAATTCAATAGGGACATATAATTTGCATTATTGTGATGATTAACTGATTGTTCACTCTGTTTCAGGTGCAAAGATGCAGATCTTCGTGAAGACCCTGACAGGCAAGACCATCACCCTCGAGGTTGAGCCAAGCGACACCATTGATAACGTGAAGGCCAAGATCCAGGACAAGGAGGGCATCCCCCCAGACCAGCAGAGGCTGATCTTTGCCGGCAAGCAGCTAGAAGATGGCCGCACCCTCTCAGACTACAACATCCAGAAAGAATCCACCCTCCATCTTGTGCTGCGTCTCAGGGGAGGCATGCAGATCTTCGTGAAGACCCTGACAGGCAAGACCATCACCCTCGAGGTTGAGCCAAGTGACACCATTGAGAACGTGAAGGCCAAGATCCAGGACAAGGAGGGCATCCCCCCAGACCAGCAGAGGCTGATCTTTGCCGGCAAGCAGCTAGAAGATGGCCGCACCCTCTCAGACTACAACATTCAGAAAGAATCCACCCTTCATCTTGTGCTGCGTCTCAGGGGAGGCATGCAGATCTTCGTGAAGACCCTGACAGGCAAGACCATCACCCTCGAGGTTGAGCCAAGTGACACCATTGAGAACGTGAAGGCCAAGATCCAGGACAAGGAGGGCATCCCCCCAGACCAGCAGAGGCTGATCTTTGCCGGCAAGCAGCTAGAAGATGGCCGCACCCTCTCAGACTACAACATTCAGAAAGAATCCACCCTTCATCTTGTGCTGCGTCTCAGGGGAGGCATGCAGATCTTCGTGAAGACCCTGACAGGCAAGACCATCACCCTCGAGGTTGAGCCAAGCGACACCATTGAGAACGTGAAGGCCAAGATCCAGGACAAGGAGGGCATCCCCCCAGACCAGCAGAGGCTGATCTTTGCCGGCAAGCAGCTAGAAGATGGCCGCACCCTCTCAGACTACAACATTCAGAAAGAATCCACCCTTCATCTTGTGCTGCGTCTCAGGGGAGGCATGCAGATCTTCGTGAAGACCCTGACAGGCAAGACCATCACCCTCGAGGTTGAGCCAAGCGACACCATTGAGAACGTGAAGGCCAAGATCCAGGACAAGGAGGGCATCCCCCCAGACCAGCAGAGGCTGATCTTTGCCGGCAAGCAGCTAGAAGATGGCCGCACCCTCTCAGACTACAACATCCAGAAAGAATCCACCCTCCATCTTGTGCTGCGTCTCAGGGGAGGCATGCAGATCTTCGTGAAGACCCTGACAGGCAAGACCATCACCCTCGAGGTTGAGCCAAGCGACACCATTGAGAACGTGAAGGCCAAGATCCAGGACAAGGAGGGCATCCCCCCAGACCAGCAGAGGCTGATCTTTGCCGGCAAGCAGCTAGAAGATGGCCGCACCCTCTCAGACTACAACATCCAGAAAGAATCCACCCTCCATCTTGTGCTGCGTCTCAGGGGAGGCATGCAGATCTTCGTGAAGACCCTGACAGGCAAGACCATCACCCTCGAGGTTGAGCCAAGCGACACCATTGAGAACGTGAAGGCCAAGATCCAGGACAAGGAGGGCATCCCCCCAGACCAGCAGAGGCTGATCTTTGCCGGCAAGCAGCTAGAAGATGGCCGCACCCTCTCAGACTACAACATTCAGAAAGAATCCACCCTTCATCTTGTGCTGCGTCTCAGGGGAGGACCTTAAGTTTCCCCTGCTTTTTTCAAAAGTGACCAAATATATTTTAATTCTTCAAGCCATAAAGGCAAAATAAAGGTATTTAGTTAATCTTGTCTTCAGTTTCCTTTCATAGCTTTGAGATGTTATTATAGAAACAATAATACAATGTATCTTAAATTGATTACATGAGGTGTGTTTGACAATGTGTAAGAAACATGGTATATTGTCACACTAGTAATGAAACAATGCTATTTAATTAAACCTTTATATATATGCTAAATCCTTTGAGGTATTACTTCCCACTGATTTAAAGCAAAAGCTGGAGATTCAAGTGCTTTGATGGGTTTCATTGTAATTTTAAAAATTACACTTAATTTAGGGTACCATGGTTACTGACAATTGATAGCTTACTTAGCCACACATTGCCCTTTGGTGGGCTAATTACAATAAGATTCTGTGAAGAGGCAGCTGGTCTACATGACATGGCTTTGAATAACTGCCGTATTCCTAGCCTCCCATTTCCCAAATTGTCCTCTCCATCAAGCTAGGGGAATTGCCTACAATGGCAAGACGGATCACTTTGGGTAGTATGCTATCAGTTAGTAATTTACTATTTAACACTTTCAAATGAGAATAAGCAAGAACATTATTGCTTACATTTTTTTTTATATACAAAAAAATTATTGTGTAGGTCCAGTAGTTAGCTGCATGGCAAAATAGCTGCTGAATACTACTACGATTTGAATTTAGTTACAGTACCACCAAGCTACTGCAAAATGTAGTTCTGTACCTGAATTCCTATTATGAGCCTTTGCTTCCCCCTGTTGACAAAAGCTAAAAACAAACTGGCAGCTGTATGAAAAAAGTTTTCAGCCCACTGATGGTTGAACAAGTAAAAGTAAAATTAGAAAATTACTCAACTGAAAGTCACCCAGTAAAATACTAGAGTAAAAGTATCAATTTGAATGTACTCAAGTAGCCTAACAATGGTGGGAAAAGGACTCAATTGCCATACTTGAGTAAAAGTAAATGCTATACATATAATTGCCAGGCAGCACAATTACATTTTATTTGCTGACAGCCATGGGCACAAAGCCTGCTTGCTGTCTCTGCTCAACTATTACTGTGCATTTCACTCCTTGCAACTTATGTCACTTTACAATCAATCACATTCTAACATTAGGCATTCTGACATTTCATTGTAAACATAAACATTGGGCGTGGGCTTGGAACGTAGAGTGTGGGGAGAACAAAGCATTCCCATTTATTGCATTTTTACCACCAGCCTATGTGATCACACCAAAGAAGCTCACGACATTCAAACTTCCCGCCAGTACATCGTGAACACTAGAGCAAGGTTTTTTTTGTATTTGTTGTGTTCATAATAAAAATATATATATATACATTTTTTTTTTCCAAAGAGCAAGGTGCTTCTTTCCTCGATTTATTTTTTTTTTTTTTTTACTGAAAGGCCAGTGGAGAAGCTAGCGGAAGGGAACAGTGAATACTGTAAATTCGAATGTTGTTCATAGGCTGGGGCTATAATCCACCATTTGTATGCTAGCCTATATATTAGGCCTAGCCTACTTGTGAATTTAGGCGACCAACACCTGTGCTGGAAGTAGTTTGTCCCAGGAGGGTGCTGGATTATTTATTATTATTTGCAGACATCTACAGTGCCTCTGGAAAGTATTCAGTCCCCTGGACTTTTTTTCACATTTTGTTACATTACAGCCTTATTCTAAAATGTATTAAATAAATATCCCATAATGACAAAGTGAAAACAGTCATTGACAAAAAAAGTAAACAAAAAACCCCAGAAATGGCTTATTTACGTAAGTATTCAGACCCTTTGCTATGAGACTTGAAATTGAGCTCAGATGCATCCTGTTTCCATTGATCATCCTTGAGATGTTTCTACAACTTAATTGGAGTCCACCTGTGGTAAATTCAATTGATTGGACATGATTTGGAAAGGCATACACCTGTCTATATAAGGTCTCAGTTGACAGTGCATGTCATAGCAAAAAGCAAGCCATGAGATCGAAGGAATTATCTGTAGAGCCCCGAGACAGCATTGTGTCGAGTCACAGAGGAAGGGGGAAAGGTACCAAAAATGTCTGCAGCATTGAAGGTCCCCAAGAACACAGTGGCCTCCATTATTCTTAAATGGAAGAAGTCTGGAACCACCAAGTCTCTTCCTAGAGCTGGCCACTCGGCAAAACTGAGCAATCGGGAGAGGAGGGACCAAGAACCCGATGGTCACTCTGACAGAGCTCCAGAGTTCCTCTGTGGAGATGGGAGAACCTTCCAGCAGGACAACCATCTCTGCAGCACTCCATCAATCAGGTCTTTATGGTAGTGTGGCCAGACAGAAGCTACTCCTCATTAAAAGGCACATGACAGCCCTCTTGGACTTTGCCAAAAGGCACCTAAAGACTCTCAGACCATGAGAAACAAGATTCTCTGGTCTGATGAAACCAAGATTGAACTATTGGCCTGAATACCAAGCGTCACATCTGGAGGAAACCTGGCACCATCCCTATGGTGAAACTATATGACATAAAATGCTGTGTAAAATAGCTAAAAGGCTATAAAGTAACATTAACTGTAAAGGTATCAGTCCCTATTGGAAACGTTTACAACTGCAATTAAGTTACTTTATCTTTATAATGTATTTTACCTCAGACAATTTGCTAGTGAAGTTGCTAGCTAGCAAGTTAGCATAAACTAGTGCTAACTGGGATAGTCATTGTCTAAATGACAGGTAGAAACACATAACATTACTAAAAAATATCAACATTTTTCTCTTTAAACAAGTGGATTATTTATCTTAAGGTATTTTAAAAACAACAATTATAGATCTAACTTCATTGGACTTTATCTACAACTTTTTCACATTTTCAAAGAATTTGATCAATTTACCACAAAATCGAAATGTTGAAATATCTCCAAAAGTTGTGATGACACATCCGTTTTGTCACCAAAGCCCCATATACCACCCACCACTGCGACCTGTATGTTCTCGTCGGCTGGCTCTCACTACATATTCGTCGCCAGACCCACTGGCTCCAGGTCATCTATAAGTCTTTGCTAGGTAAAGCTCTGCCTTATTCTCAGCTCACTGGTCACCATAACACCCACCCGTAGCACACACTCCAGCAGGTATATCTCACTGGTCATCCCCAAAGCCAACAGCTCCTTTGGCCACCTTTCCTTCCAGTTCTCTGCTGCCAATTACTGGAACGAATTGCAAAAATCGCTGAAGATGGAGACATATCTCCCTCACTAACTTTAAGCATCAGCTATCTGAGCAGCTTACCGATCGCTGCAGCTGTACACAGCCCATCTGTAAATAGCCCATTAAACTACCTACCTCATCCCCATATTGTTTTAATTTACTTTCTTTTTGCTCTTTTGCACACCAATATTTCTACTTGCACATCATTATCTGCACATCTATCACTCCAGTGTTAATTTGCTAAATTGTAATTACTTTGCTACTGGTCTATTTATTGCCTTACCTCCTTACTCCATTTCCACACATTGTATATAGATTTTTCTATTGTGTTAATGACTGAACTTTTGTTTATTCCATGTGTAACTCTGTGTTGTTGCTTTTTGTCTCACTGCTTTGCTTTATCTTGGCCAGGTCGCAATTGTAAATGAGAATTTGTTCTCAACTGGTAAACCTGGTTAAATAAAGGTGAAATAAAAAATGTAAAAACACAGAGGACATTTTTTGTTGAGCAAGAGCAGTGGCAGCCAGGGAAAGTGTTGGGGAAATTTGGTGACATCTTGTGGTCTTAATGACATCTTCTGGTCTTAATGTGCATTACAAGTCATTGAAATTACTTGGAAACAACGTTGATTCAACCAGTGTGTGCCCAGTGGGTTCTCACAAGGGAATGACCATAGCAGGTTGCAAAGGTATTGTTTATTATTGTTCTTCAAATTATATACGGAAAATATGAATATTGTTTCCAACTACCAATCAGCAACTGCAGTGTAAATTCAGCTGCATATTGAATGTTGAGATTGCTGGAATGCCAGTCTCTTTGCCAAATTACATTAGGTGGAAAATAATGGAATGTTAGCTAAAAAGACTTGTCCCAAACTAGCACACTCCAACACTCAGACACAATTTACAAATGCAGTATTTGTATTTAGTGAGTCAGCCACATCAGAGGCAATGCGTTATATTAATAGGTTTGGAATTGGAACATATTCAAATCAAGTCAAATCAAACTTGATTTGTCACATGTGCCGAATACAAGTGTAGACCTTACCATGAAATGCTTACTTACAAGCCCTTAACCAACAGTGCAGTTCAAGAGTTAAGAAAATATTTATCAAATAAACTAAAGTAAAAAATAATAAAAAGTAACACAATAACATAACAATAACGAGGCTATATACATGGGGAACCGGTACCGAGTCAGTGTGTGAGGGTACATGTTATTTTGTAATTTGTACATGTAGGTAGGGGTGAAGTGACTATGCATATATAATAAACAGAGAGTAGCAGCAGTGTACAAAACAAATGGGGGAGGTCAATGTAATAGTCCGGTGGCCATTTGATTAATTGTCAACAGTCTTATGGCTTGGGGGTAGAAGCTGTTAAGGAGCCTTTTGGTCCGAGACATGGTGCTCTGGTACCGCTTGCCGTGCGGTAGCAGAGAACACAGTCTATGACTTGGGGGACTGGAGTCTCTGACAATTTTATGGGCTTTCCTCAGACACCTCCTATTATATAGGTCCTGGATGGCAGGAAACTTGGCCTCAGTGATGTACTGGACCGTACGCACAACCCTCTGTAGTGACTTACGGTCAGATGCCGAGCAGTTGCCATACCAGGCGGTGATGCAACCGGTCAGGATTGCTGTCTTACCTGAGCATTCTAAATGTAATGAGTGGGTGTCAGGAAAATTGTATGGTAAAAAGTATATATTTTCTTTAGGAATGTACACTCTTAGAAAAAGGGTTCCAAAAGTGTTCTTCGGATGAAGAACCCTTTTAGGTTCTAGATAGCACCCTTTTTTCTAAGAGTGTAGTGGAGTAAAAGTAAAGATACCCCAAAAGACAACTTAAGTAGTACTTAAAAGTACTTTTACTTTGTCACTTTACACCAGACTAGGCTATGTGGTGTTTTTTGAAATACACTACATGGCCAAGAGTATGTGGACACCTGTTCATTGAACATCTCATTCCAAAATCATGGGCATTAATATGGAGTTGGTCCCCCTTTTGCTACTTTAACAGACTCCACTGTTCTGGGAAGGCTTTCCACTAGATGTTGGAGCATTGCTGCGGGGACTTGCATCCATTCAGCCTCAAGAGCATTAGTGAGGTCGGGCACTGATGTTGGGTGATTAGGCCTGTCTCCCAGTCGGTGTTCCAATTCATCCCAAAAGTGTTCCATGCGGTTGAGGTCAGGGCTCTGTGCAGGCCAGTCAAGTTCTTCCACACCTATTTCGACAAACCACGTCTGTATGGTCCTCACTTTGTGCACGGGGGCATTGTCATCTGAAACAGGTAAGGGCCTACCATGAAAAACAGCCCCAGTGTCACACCCTGATCTTTTTCACCTGTCCTTGTGATTGTCTCCACCCCCCTCCAAGTGTCGCCCATCTTCCCCATTATCCCCTGTGTATATATTCCTGAATTCTCTGCTTGTCCTTTGCCAATTTGTCAAGTCAACCAGCTTTAGTTTCTCAGCGCCTGCTTTTTCCAAGTCTCTCTTTTCTGGCCCTCCTGGTTTTGACCCTTGCCTGTCCTGACTCCGAGCCCGCCTGCCTGACCACTCTGCCTGAGCCTACCTACAGACCTGTACCTTTGCCCTCCGCTGGATTTTTGACCTCTGCTTAACCTGACCCTGAGCCTGACTGCCGTCCGGTACCGTTGCCTCACCTCTGGTTACTGATCCCTGCCTGCCTTGACCTGTCTATAACCTGTCCCTATTGGATCATTAAATGATTGTTTATTCAACACGGTCTGCATCTGGGTCTTACCTTAAACCTGATACCCAGACCATTATTCCGCAAGCTTTATACCACTCCAGCCGACGCTTGGTATTGTGCATGGTGATCTTAGGCTTGTGTGCGGCTGCTCGGAAATGGAAACCCACTTCATGAAGCTCCCTACAAACAGTTATTGTGCTGATGTTGCTTCCAGAGGCAGTTTGGAACTCAGTGGTGAGTGTTGCAACCGAGGACATACGATTTTATGCGTTACGTGCTTCCGCACTCGGTGGTCCTGTTCTGTGAGCTTGTGTGGCCTACCACTTCACAGCTGAGCTGTTGTTGCTCCTAAACGTTTCCACTTCACAATAACAGTACTTAAAGTTGACTGGGAAGAAATTTGATGAACTGACTTGTAGGAAAGGTGGCATCCCATGACGGTGCCACATTTAAAGTTACTGAGCTCTTCAGTACGGGCCATACTACTGCCAATGTTTGTCTATGGAGATTGCATGGCTGTGTGCTCAATTTTTTTTTTTACACCTGTCATCCATGGATGTGGCTGAAATAGCTGAATCCACTAATTTGAAGAGGTGTCCACATCATTTTGGCCTTGTAGTGTAGGACTGTATTATCTTACACTTGAATCTGAAATAGGATTGCCTAAACTTCCATTCCCCTCATAAAACAGGATTACTACCACACAGAAATTAGCTGACACAAGCAGCCTGTATAAAAGCTTTTCAACATATGCAGTGACCTTTCCAGCTAAAGTAATCAATACAGTGTTGGCAACCTGAGGAGGAGCCCACATAGTCCATACATGCTACAGAATGAGAATTGAATTCCTTAAATGTCTGTAGTACACTCATGAACTGAACCTGACCTCAAAACTTTTGCCCACAGAGCATGAGAAGAGCAGCCTGTGACCCCTAACATCTCCAACGGTCTACAGTATCTTTCAACCCCAGTCTGTGGAAGTAGTTGATTCTGAAATTAGTCTGGGACTGTCTGGGAGATTTACAATAGTATTTTGTGTGAGAAATATTGTTGTGAAAAGGATTATAGCCTATAAATAAAATGAGACTGATTGAGATGGTACTGCAATTCAGGTGACCCAGTCCAGCAGACTGCAATATCATATTACACACACACACACACACACACACACACACACACACACACACACACACACACACACACACACACACACACACACACACACACACACACACACACACACACACACACACACACACACACACACACACACACACACACACACACACACACACACACACACACACACACACACACACACACACACACACACACACACGGGCTAGGCCTAATGAGCACAATGTTTTTGTATTAATTAGACCTAACACCATATTGCTTAGGTTATTATCCAGACTGAGTCAGCCCTATCCTGGCCCACATTTCAATCCAAGGTGTGAGGAAATAACTCTCACAACCCCACTCCACTCTAACCAGTGTCGGGTAACCTACCCAGGATCTATTTTTACTTTCGCTCTTATTAGCTACTCCATTTAAAATTTTATTTTACCAGCCCAGACCAGCAGAGTGCTGCTCTTGTTAATATTTGATAACTTGTACGAATTAATGTTGTTTTAGTCTATACCTAGAGATATTCTAAATGCTTATTGACAGAAATAAAGTGCATTAAAACAGCACTCTTTTAGTGATGAAGTCTAGCGATAGTAGTGGGTGAGGGTCATGTTTGAGATAGGCAGTCATGAAATATATTCATTCCTAGAATAACCTGTTAATGTTAGCTGATCTGAGATCAGACCTAGGAATTATAATTATTAATTATTTTTGCAGAAAAAGCAGAAACTTAAACAGCTTTCATGGTAGGTTATCCTAGGGCTAGGTCATTGGAATGGCAGTAGCCTCTTATAAATTGACTAATGATAGCCCATGCAATTGCCACTGACTTCAGTGCTGTCATTCTCACACGCGCAGTCACCCGGCTGTCGAAGTCTGGTGACAGGAATATGGGCGAATTGACTTGGAGAATCTTTTTCCTCGGTTTCCTTAATTTTAAAACAGAAAAATATGTCATCGCTGAAAACAGAAAATTGGGAATCTCATTTAGAGTTTTTCAGATCTGTGTGCTGCTATACGTGATCGGGTGAGGTGCATGTTTTATTTGATTGTATTGCATGCTCGCGACGTAAAAAGTATGTACTAAATCATGTATTAAAAGTGTCAATCATTATTTAGATACAAAGTCGCAACTACAGTAGATTTAATTGTACATTTTGGGTGTCTTTGAGGTCGTTCAAACTGTCATCATGAAACATAGGGCTAAGGAGTAAAAATAATTTTATTTAACTTTTTACAATGATAGCCTACACCGGACAGAGCTGGGCCAAATGTGCGCCGACCTATCGGACTCCCAATCACGGCCGGTTGTGATACAGCATGGATTCGAACCAGGGTGTCTGTAGTGACGACTACAGCACTGAGATGCAGTGGCTTTGACCGCTGCGTCGCTGACTGACGATTTTGAAGCTGTAATTTTCATAGTCATGGCAAGCGTTCTGTAAGAGCTATTGAAGCTCGATATAGAAAAACAAAAAAAAGGAAAACAACTTTCAATAGAAAAACCTATGGGTTTTTGTCGATTCTCCCCTAATTCAGAATATATAATTTTCATAGTCATGGTAAGAGCTATTGAAAATTGAAAGCAAGAAAAATAAAAATAAAAGGTGTCGATTTTTGTCCATCCTCCCCATTCAGAATATATAATGTTCAAAGTCTTACACAAAGTGTGTAAGAGCTATTGAAGATTGAATGCTACAAGCTCGTGTCACACCTGTATTTGGGGAGTTTCTCCCATTCTTCTCTGCAGACGCTCTCAAGCTCTGTCGAGTTGGATGGGGAGTGTTGCTATACAGTTATTTTCAGGTCTCTCAAGAGATGTTTGATTGAGTTCAAGTCCGGGCTCCGGCTGGGCCACTCAAGGACATTCAGAGACTTGTCTTGAAGCCACTCCTGTGTTATCTTGGCTGTGTGCTTAGGGTCATTGTCCTGTTGGAAGGTGAACTATCGCCCCAGTCTGAGGTCCTGAGCGCTCTGGAGCAGGTTTTCATCAAGGATCTCTCTGTACTTTGCTCTGTTCATCTTTCCCTTGATCCTGACTAGTCTCTCAGTCCCTGCTGCTGAAAAACATCCCCACAGCATGATGCTGCCACCACCATGGCATTCAGTCCAAATAGTTCAATCTTGGTTTCATTAGACCAGAGAATCTTGTTTCTCATGGTCGGAGAGTCTTTTACGTGACTTTTGGCAAACTCCAAGAGGGCTGTCATGTTACTGAGGGAGTGGCTTCCGTCTGGCCACACTACCATAAAGGCCTGATTGGTGCAGAGATGGTTGTTCTTCTGGAAGGTTCTCCCATCTCCACAGAGGAAGTCTGGAGCTCTGACAGATTGACCAACGGGTTCTTGGTCACCTCCCTGACCAAGGCCCTTCTCCCCCCATTGCTCAGTTTGGCCGGGCGGCCAGCTCTAGGAAGAGTCTTGGTGGTTCCAAACTTCTTCCATTTAAGAATGATGGAGGCCACTGAGTTCTTGGGGACCTTCAATGCTGAAGAAATGTTTTGGTACCTTTCCCAAAATCGGTGCCTCAAAACACAATCCTGTCTCGGAGCTCTACGGGCAATTCCTTCGACCTCATGGCTTGTTTTTTGCTCTGATATGCACTGTCAACAGTGGGACCTTATATAGACAGGTGTGTGCCTTTCCAAATCATGTCCAATTAGTTTTTTATTTGTAATAAATGTAACCTTTATTTAACTTTTTATTTAATCCATTTTATAATAAGGCTGTAACATAACAAAATGTGGAAAAGTGAAAGGGTCTGAATACATTCCGGATGCACTGTATGTTCATTGATACAATTTTATACAAATATCAAAATAATTGCAATTTGGGTAAATGGAAATAGTTCATAGTAAGGATGAGGTATTTTCTGCATATCCATTGTTCTTTCAAAGGCCAACCCTACCATTGGATTGCTTGGCCAAAAAGCATTTTTGTTTCATGTCATCTGACCATAGCACCGCCTGGAGTTTGCAAAATGACATTGGCACAGTGCCGATTCTAGCATGTCAGCAACGCCACTACACAACACAACACTAAACAATACAGGAATTGTACTTTAACGGTGACAAACGGTGCCCACAAACAGTTAGGCCCTACATAAAGCTGTCCCAACAGCAGAGCTTTCTTTTCAGCACCATGGAGTAAATCCTTACCACCGCCACACCTGGCTGTCAGCAGAGCCTTATCTGGCAGTGAAACAGTTCATTCAACCTCATTTCTAAAAGCATCCAAGATGGTGTAGCAGTCAGACGTCTTTTGTCTTCGTCTTGTCATGTCCCGTGTATAAATCGTTTCATATATTTTTTCTTTGCTTATATTTTTTCTATTTTTCTTAACCTCAACTTCAACATACTCTTCTGCAATCCGCCTCACCCAATGTGGTATGGATCTGTTATTTTCTTTACTTCAGAACCAGAAACCCCAACAGAAGCTGGCCAGCTAACTAGCTACTAGATACTAGTCAGTTAACCACTGCTAGCGGACATCAGCTAACCTTTAGCCCAGACAACTCTTGCCAGTCTACACAGCGCGATTCAAACCAGAGTATATCAGACTTATTTTTCTCCATATCTCCGGATTCCTACCGCAAGCTCTGAACCTTTTCACCTGGATCCTCGCAGCTCGCTAGCTGCTATCTGAGTGTAAACTCATGGCTAACGTCTCTGTCCCGAAGCAAGCACCAATTAGCCTGGAGCTAGCCTATGCTGCCGACGTAATCTGCTCGAGGGGGTTTTTCAACAGGCACCCCAATAGACCTTTTAATTTTTAATTAATTAATTATTATTAATATAATTTGTATTTATTTTTCTATTGTATTATTAACTGTATGTTTGTTTATTCCATGGGTAACTCTGTGTTGCTGTTTGTGTCTCACTGCTTTGCTTTATCTTGGCCAGGTCGCAGTTGTAAATGAGAACTTATTCTCAACTAGTCTACCTGGTTAAATAAAGGTAAAATAAAAACATGTATTTGTATTTTTACTGCCTTTTTAAAAAACAGCTGATATTGGTGACTTACTTTAACCAATGTGGTTTCTACTGACAATTTAGATGTACAAACTATGGCATAATGGAATGATGAGCAGGTAAGAGGCAATTCGTAATTTCGATTAAGACATTAATGAGCAAGCTAAGATGGACGCAGTCAATATAACTATTTGTTCAGCACTTTTCAAATGTACAGTGACAGAATTCATAACTTTGGGCTGTTCTGACAGTACTCTCCCTGTACACCAAGTAGGAACCATAGGATAAATAAAGGGGGCATATAAGCAGACAATGAAAGCTCTTACAATATTCGATGATGTAATTTCTTTAAAACAGGCTATAGGCTACATGTGCACCACCAAGTCAGAACAGTAGGCTAAGTTATGTGGGGGAAAGGAACCAAGTTATTAGGGTGAGGCACATGGGAAACTTACTATACAACATACACTTAGTATTACTTTCTTGGCTACAGTATACATATCTCCCTGGCATATTACATAATTTATGCAGCAGCGTACAAGATGTTTTTGAAATCACCTTGTTGTGCTGTGCTCACTTGAACAGGAAGGTGGCGCGGCGGTCTTTCTGTGGGCAAATTTTGTCATCAAACTTTGTCATCAAAGTCTGGCATTATTTGGATTTATGGTGCTTTCAAGACAACTGGGAAATCGAGAAAAAAAAGGTTGAATCATGACGTCAGTGATCCCCAGAAAGAGGCCAGAGTTCCTGACTTGGAACTCCGAGTTGGATTACTGTTCAAAACGTATTTTCCCTTTCGGAGCTCTTTTTTTTGTTTGTTTCCAGTTGTTTTGAGCACGGCAGAAGTCATGCTGGATTGACAGCATAGCCGATGTATTCAACATTTTCTGGCCCATGGTGTTGAATGTGAATGTTTATCCTTTTAAGCTTGGAAAAGAGACCCCAGACTTGGACCACACACCCTCTCTACTGAATAGCAGGCTAGTGATTGCTTTGCAACACTTGCAGTTAGCCACCGATTCCTTCCTAACCACTCATTGTTGAATTAGCGATTTCAAACTTGTTGTGTAATGTGTATGTCCAATGGCCGATGAGTATGTTTAATCTATAATTTCTCTTTATATGACAAGGTTTGAAAAGGATTTGCCGGTAGATTATCGACTTGATTCATGACGATGACTGCTTGTCTAGCTTGCTAGCTAAGATTGTGAAAGTATGATGTTGACATGTCCAATCAAAGCTACGGTAGATATAACGTGATTGGACATAATTTTATCTGTGGCCATTGACCTTGAGCCTTCTTGGATGGGCACTTCTAATGTAAATCTATGGCAGCACCCAAGGGGCGTGAATTTTCGAGCTCTACCCGTAGATTTTGCCGTGAACATTATCAACCCCTATGCTCTGTATTTTCTGCTGGCTGCCCCACCACTACAGAAAGCATTGAGCTAGGATGAAACACCTGCATTTTGGAGCTGCCTTACAAAAAGAGACCATGTTTGTATGCAGCTTTATTGACTCAAATTCGTTTTTTATTACATTGTTTGCAAACAGATTAGTTTTCTTTTACTAAACAGGTGGGGCTCAAAACTCCCTAAATGACGGGTTACCACTGCATTGGCACTTTGATTGGAACCGGTGCTATGGTCATGTGACACGAATATCAAGCTCTTTGGCCACGCTTATCAGTGGTGGGTTTTTGAACCCCCCTGACCACAAAATCAATATTTTGCAATGGCCATCTCAGTCTCCCCAGCCAGCACATTTGGGTCTTTGGAAGTTGTCAGAAGGTCCATTTTTGGTTTCCCATTGGTTCTGGTAAAACCGGTAAAACTCAACGTTTTTTAAACTTAAGTGAAAAATGACACCTCTTCTGGGAATGTACATCTTTAGGTAGCAGGGAGGTTCTGAGAATGTTTTACTATGATTCCCTGAAAGTTTTCCTGGGATGCTGAGGTTAACTGTTTTGAACAGATAGGACACATAAATTAATTTGCTCCATGGCATTAGTCCACTGCACCACCAGGATGGAGCAAGCATGCTATTTTTTTTTACTTATACAAAGCTGTTCATTTCAGTCTATTCAAATGGAAACTTCAAAAAGAAACAATCACTCATTAAGATCAAGTGTGGCCAATTAGTGTTTTTTTTTTTTTACATGTATTTTTAAGGAACTCAGTCCGGCTTTCAACAGACTCTTGAAAGTTGTAATAGTAGATTGCACTTGGTGCAATTTAGAAATTGGGTAGTGCATCATCAGTTTTCCTCATGTAATGTCAGTCATTGCATACCAGATCATCTAGTCCATGTCAGCTAACATTTTTTAAGTGTTTTTTTTAGCCCATAGATTTTGTTGTAGTGTTCGAGTCACTCAAATATCCCATGAATACACGTTAGACATGGTAAAATGTATAGAATTAAAAATGCAAGAAAATTAGCTTTGAAACTGCAAAATTGTCTCTGCCCCCATATTAACATGTGTAGAATTGCAGGAAATAAACTTTAAATCTGATGATTCACAATTCTGAATGGGGGGGCTGAGTGAAAAGGTTTGAGAACCCCTGCGATAGAGAGAGTTTTGTTGACTCTTTTAGCAGTTGATGTTATTCTTTAATAACACAGACCCCAAAGCAAAATAGGGGAGGAAAATAGGTTTATTCAAATAGGACAAATCATGATTGGAAGTAGTTGGTCGTTCTCCCCTGTCTTCAGTGATGCTCTCCAGTGATCCTTTTAAAATGTTTTATTTAACCTTTATTTAACCAGGAAAAGCCCATTGAGACCCAGAGTCTCTTTTTCTATCTTTCTGCGGATATAAATATAAAATGGTCCAACCTACCATTTGGTACAATGTGCAATGGTGGGTGAGGGACTTGGCATTTGTAATAAAGCACAAGGATGCATGATAAACAGTGTCCAGTCTCTGGAAGACAGAGGAGGCTGCATGCATTTACAACAAGTCACCATAATCAATTACAGAGAGAAAAGTGGCCTGAAAAAGCTTATTTCTAGCCATTCTCTCTTGTGGTTCTTTCCTGTGATTATCTCCACAGAACAAAGGGACAGGATCTAGTTTTATAACCCAGACCTAGCCTGTGGTTGACCAATTAGAAGTCAGTGCGACTGGGCCAATGGCCGTGCAGTGCAACTGGGCCAATGGCCAAATAACAAGTATCCTATTTCAGGCTCACTGTGTAGACAAATTCCTCCTATGTCTCTGACCCATTAAAAAATAATTCCCTATTGCAGAAAAAACACTATTTCCATTGATCTTTAATTCTATTGACTTCTCATCCTCTTGACCTCTCGTACTCTGTCTCTGCGTTGTGTATTTATCTTTAAAAGATTCTTATAACGCTGAGAAAGGGGGATACCTAGTCAGTTGTCCAACTGAATGTATTCAACTGAAATGTGTTTTCCACATTTAACCCAACCCCTCTGAATCAGAGAGGTGCGGGGGGCTGTCTTAATCAACATCCACATCTTCGGCGCCTGGGGAACACTGGGTTAACTGCCTTGCCCAGGGGCAGAATGACAGATTTTTACCTTGTCAGCTCAGGGATTCAGTCCAGCATCCTTCCGGTTACTGGCCCAATGCTCTAGCCACTAGGCTAGAACAGAATGTTTATGTTTTTAAATAACATTCTTAGGATGTTCTTTGAACGTTACTAATGTTTTATTGTGGTTTTTATGGAACATTTTCATAATGTTCTGAGAACTTGACTTTAAATAGAACCATGAGGAAACCTGCAGAAAAGGTTATGCGGAAGTACTGAAATTCCCACAGAAGAACATTGTTTCTTAATGTTCTGGGAACGTGACTTTAAATAGCACCATGAGGAAACCTGCGGAAAACATCACCTACTGGGCACAGATGTCAATTCATCGTCTATTTCACATTGGTACAATGTAATTTGAAATTGAAATTACGTGGATGTAACATTGATTGAATGAGTGTGTTCCCAGCAGGTATGCCTCAGTGCTGAAATCCCCACATTGTTTCTTAATGTTCTCTGAATATTTGGAGAAAATTACTTTAAATAGAACCATTAGGAAATCTACAGAAAACGGTATGCTGAAGTACTGAAATTCCCACAGAAGAACGTTGTTTCTTAACGTTCTCGGAACATTCTGAGAACTTGACTTTAAATAGAACCATGAGGAAACCTGTAGGAAACGTTATTCTGTAGTACTGAAATTCCCACAGAAGAACGTTGTTTCTTAACATTCTCTGAATGTTCTGAGAACATGACTTTAAATAGAACCATGAGGAAACCTACAGAAAATCTTATGCTAAAGTAATGAAATTGTGGAAAGCTTGTATGCAAAACAATCCTGGGACAACCACGATCTGGCCATGCTCTAAGAAACATATGGTTTCAGAATGTTATGGACTAACTGGGTCTGGACTTGAACCCCATTGTGTTTGAATTGAAGAGGACAGTCCATAAGCCTTAAGTGCAGATGAAGGATTTCAAGGATCTGGAAATATTCTGTATGGAGGAATGGTCTAAGTCCCCTACCAATGTGTTTTCTAATCTCATAAAACATTTTAGAAAAAGGCTCCGTGTCGTTATCCTCGCAAGGGCCCTGCTGGAGTATTTAAAACTTGGGGATACTATCTTTTTGAGACTTCTTTTATATTATTTGTTAAACAAATTCCCTTTCTCTGAACAATTGTATTAGTATAAAATAATATATTTATATATTTTTTTTTATCATACAATATAGACAGTGTTATAGAGTGCACTTGACATTTCTATGTCTTATGACTCAGCACGTGAATGAAAGCTTTAATATATCCATGGCACTAGGCCCAAACTGTAATTTGTTCAAAGTTTGTTCAAATTACCATCAATGTAATTTCTATATGCGACTGACAACGGCTCAACATTTTCAAATGTGACCGAGTTAGAACGATTTAAAAATATATATTTCTTAAAGTTGAGGCTCAGACTAAATGTAAGAAATCAAATATATATATATATATATATATATATATATATATATATATATATATATATATATCAATCAATCAATCAATAACAGGTGCATTTAAATTCTCAGGTGGGTCTTAGTGTATAAGAAGGGGTACCAATCGAGGGAAGAGACCGTCCAGAGCTCTGTCATCACCAAGCTGAAAGGAGTGGTCATGACCAACAGTACAGAATCTGGACTTTACCTATGGGGGGCTGAGGATTATGTCATACCTCCAACGGTGAGATCCGGGAACTTTTGGGGAGATTTTATGTACACAGTTAAAGCTGGCGCAGTACACAGCTTTACTGCTAGATGATTCATTCAAGTCTATTTGAGTTGAAGCTGAAGCTCATCAGTGATACAGCAAGTCATTGATTGTATATTTCAAGTACAATGAGTCACATTTTTATGGGGTCTTAATTAACTCACTTTCATCAGTATTCAATCACACTGAAATAGTTTTTTAAACAACATGACACCACATGCAGATTTATATCACATCAATAGAGACAGTATATCTGACCTTGCCATGACAATAGAGACAGTATATCTGACCATGCCATGACAATAGAGACAGTATATCTGACCATGCCATGACAATAGAGACAGTATATCTGACCATGCTATGAGAATAGAGACAGTATATCTGACCATGCTATGACAATAGAGACAGTATATCTGACCATGCTATGAGAATAGAGACAGTATATCTGACCATGCCATGACAATAGAGACAGTATATCTGACCATGCCATGACAATAGAGACAGTATATCTGACCATGCCATGACAATAGAGACAGTATATCTGACCATGCCATGACAATAGAGACAGTATATCTGACCTTGCCATGACAATAGAGACAGTATATCTGACCATGCCATGACAATAGAGACAGTATATCTGACCATGGTATGAGAATAGAGACAGTATATCTGACCATGCCATGACAATAGAGACAGTATATCTGACCATGCCATGACAATAGAGACAGTATATCTGACCATGCTATGACAATAGAGACAGTATATCTGACCATGCTATGAGAATAGAGACAGTATATCTGACCATGCCATGACAATAGAGACAGTATATCTGACCATGCTATGAGAATAGAGACAGTATATCTGACCATGCCATGACAATAGAGACAGTATATCTGACCATGCTATGAGAATAGAGACAGTATATCTGACCATGCCATGACAATAGAGACAGTATATCTGACCATGCTATGAGAATAGAGACAGTATATCTGACCATGCCATGAAAATAGAGACAGTATATCTGACCATGCTATGACAATAGAGACAGTATATCTGACCATGCCATGACAATAGAGACAGTATATCTGACCATGCTATGACAATAGAGACAGTATATCTGACCATGCCATGAGAATAGAGACAGTATATCTGACCATGCTATGACAATAGAGACAGTATATCTGACCATGCTATGAGAATAGAGACAGTATATCTGACCATGCTATGAGAATAGAGACAGTATATCTGACCATGCCATGACAATAGAGACAGTATATCTGACCATGCCATGACAATAGAGACAGTATATCTGACCATGCCATGACAATAGAGACAGTATATCTGACCATGCTATGAGAATAGAGACAGTATATCTGACCATTTCATGACAATAGAGACAGTATATCTGACCATGCTATGAGAATAGAGACAGTATATCTGACCATGCTATGACAATAGAGACAGTATATCTGACCATGCTATGAGAATAGAGACAGTATATCTGACCATGCCATGACAATAGAGACAGTATATCTGACCATGCCATGACAATAGAGACAGTATATCTGACCATGCCATGACAATAGAGACAGTATATCTGACCATGCCATGACAATAGAGACAGTATATCTGACCTTGCCATGACAATAGAGACAGTATATCTGACCTTGCCATGACAATAGAGACAGTATATCTGACCATGCCATGACAATAGAGACAGTATATCTGACCATGCCATGACAATAGAGACAGTATATCTGACCTTGCCATGACAATAGAGACAGTATATCTGACCATGCCATGACAATAGAGACAGTATATCAGTCCTTGCCATGACAATAGAGACAGTATATCTGACCATGCCATGACAATAGAGACAGTATATCTGACCATGCCATGACAATAGAGACAGTATATCTGACCATGCTATGACAATAGAGACAGTATATCTGACCATGGTATGAGAATAGAGACAGTATATCTGACCATGCCATGACAATAGAGACAGTATATCTGACCATGCCATGACAATAGAGACAGTATATCTGACCATGCTATGACAATAGAGACAGTATATCTGACCATGCTATGAGAATAGAGACAGTATATCTGACCATGCCATGACAATAGAGACAGTATATCTGACCATGCTATGAGAATAGAGACAGTATATCTGACCATGCCATGACAATAGAGACAGTATATCTGACCATGCTATGAGAATAGAGACAGTATATCTGACCATGCCATGACAATAGAGACAGTATATCTGACCATGCTATGAGAATAGAGACAGTATATCTGACCATGCCATGAAAATAGAGACAGTATATCTGACCATGCTATGACAATAGAGACAGTATATCTGACCATGCCATGACAATAGAGACAGTATATCTGACCATGCTATGACAATAGAGACAGTATATCTGACCATGCCATGAGAATAGAGACAGTATATCTGACCATGCTATGACAATAGAGACAGTATATCTGACCATGCTATGAGAATAGAGACAGTATATCTGACCATCCTATGAGAATAGAGACAGTATATCTGACCATGCCATGACAATAGAGACAGTATATCTGACCATGCCATGACAATAGAGACAGTATATCTGACCATGCCATGACAATAGAGACAGTATATCTGACCATGCTATGAGAATAGAGACAGTATATCTGACCATTTCATGACAATAGAGACAGTATATCTGACCATGCTATGAGAATAGAGACAGTATATCTGACCATGTCATGACAATAGAGACAGTATATCTGACCATGTCATGACAATAGAGACAGTATATCTGACCATGCTATGAGAATAGAGACAGTATATCTGACCATGCTTTGAGAATAGAGACAGTATATCTGACCATGCTATGACAATAGAGACAGTATATCTGACCATGCCATGACAATAGAGACAGTATATCTGACCATGCCATGACAATAGAGACAGTATATCTGACCATGCCATGACAATAGAGACAGTATATCTGACCATGCTATGAGAATAGAGACAGTATATCTGACCATTTCATGACAATAGAGACAGTATATCTGACCATGCTATGAGAATAGAGACAGTATATCTGACCATGTCATGACAATAGAGACAGTATATCTGACCATGTCATGACAATAGAGACAGTATATCTGACCATGCTATGAGAATAGAGACAGTATATCTGACCATGCTTTGAGAATAGAGACAGTATATCTGACCATGCTATGACAATAGAGACAGTATATCTGACCATGCCATGACAATAGAGACAGTATATCTGACCATGCTATGACAATAGAGACAGTATATCTGACCATGCCATGAGAATAGAGACAGTATATCTGACCATGCTATGACAATAGAGACATTATATCTGACCATGTTATGAGAATAGAGACAGTATATCTGACCATGCTATGAGAATAGAGACAGTATATCTGACCATGCCATGACAATAGAGACAGTATATCTGACCATGCCATGACAATAGAGACAGTATATCTGACCATGCCATGACAATAGAGACAGTATATCTGACCATGCTATGAGAATAGAGACAGTATATCTGACCATTTCATGACAATAGAGACAGTATATCTGACCATGCTATGAGAATAGAGACAGTATATCTGACCATGTCATGACAATAGAGACAGTATATCTGACCATGTCATGACAATAGAGACAGTATATCTGACCATGCTTTGAGAATAGAGACAGTATATCTGACCATGCCATGACAATAGAGACAGTATATCTGACCATGCTATGAGAATAGAGACAGTATATCTGACCATGCCATGAAAATAGAGACAGTATATCTGACCATGCTATGACAATAGAGACAGTATATCTGACCATGCCATGACAATAGAGACAGTATATCTGACCATGCTATGACAATAGAGACAGTATATCTGACCATGCTATGAGAATAGAGACAGTATATCTGACCATCCTATGAGAATAGAGACAGTATATCTGACCATGCCATGACAATAGAGACAGTATATCTGACCATGCCATGACAATAGAGACAGTATATCTGACCATGCCATGACAATAGAGACAGTATATCTGACCATGCTATGAGAATAGAGACAGTATATCTGACCATTTCATGACAATAGAGACAGTATATCTGACCATGCTATGAGAATAGAGACAGTATATCTGACCATGTCATGACAATAGAGACAGTATATCTGACCATGTCATGACAATAGAGACAGTATATCTGACCATGCTATGAGAATAGAGACAGTATATCTGACCATGCTTTGAGAATAGAGACAGTATATCTGACCATGCTATGACAATAGAGACAGTATATCTGACCATGCCATGACAATAGAGACAGTATATCTGACCATGCTATGACAATAGAGACAGTATATCTGACCATGCCATGAGAATAGAGACAGTATATCTGACCATGCTATGACAATAGAGACATTATATCTGACCATGCTATGAGAATAGAGACAGTATATCTGACCATGCTATGAGAATAGAGACAGTATATCTGACCATGCCATGACAATAGAGACAGTATATCTGACCATGCCATGACAATAGAGACAGTATATCTGACCATGCCATGACAATAGAGACAGTATATCTGACCATGCTATGAGAATAGAGACAGTATATCTGACCATTTCATGACAATAGAGACAGTATATCTGACCATGCTATGAGAATAGAGACAGTATATCTGACCATGTCATGACAATAGAGACAGTATATCTGACCATGTCATGACAATAGAGACAGTATATCTGACCATGCTTTGAGAATAGAGACAGTATATCTGACCATGCTATGAGAATAGAGACAGTATATCTGACCATGCTTTGAGAATAGAGACAGTATATCTGACCATGCTATGAGAATAGAGACAGTATATCTGACCATGTCATGACAATAGAGACAGTATATCTGACCATGCTTTGAGAATAGAGACAGTATATCTGACCATGCTATGAGAATAGAGACAGTATATCTGACCATGCTTTGAGAATAGAGACAGTATATCTGACCATGCTATGAGAATAGAGACAGTATATCTGACCATGCTATGAGAATAGAGACAGTATATCTGACCATGCCATGACAATAGAGACAGTATATCTGACCATGTCATGACAATAGAGACAGTATATCTGACCATGTCATGACAATAGAGACAGTATATCTGACCATGTCATGACAATAGAGACAGTATATCTGACCATGCCATGACAATAGAGACAGTATATCTGACCATGCTTTGAGAATAGAGACAGTATATCTGACCATGCTATGAGAATAGAGACAGTATATCTGACCATGCTTTGAGAATAGAGACAGTATATCTGACCATGCTATGAGAATAGATACAGTATATCTGACCATGCTATGAGAATAGAGACAGTATATCTGACCATGCCATGACAATAGAGACAGTATATCTGACCATGTCATGACAATAGAGACAGTATATCTGACCATGCTATGAGAATAGAGACAGTATATCTGACCATGGTATGAGAATAGAGACAGTATATCTGACCATGCCATGACAATAGAGACAGTATATCTGACCATGCCATGACAATAGAGACAGTATATCTGACCATGCTATGACAATAGTACACTTTTACAAACACTGGCATAAGCATGTCTGTCAGCTATTTTGAACATACAGTTTTAGAATATGAAACGTTGACATGTATTTAGAGTGCTCTTCAATTATTATTAAGAACAGCTGATGTCTTTAAATAATGTGCATTTTGTAAGGTCATGGAAAAGGCAATGATTGGGGTCATTGGACATTATACTTTGCAGGCCATAGAGCAATAGGACAATCACACTTTTCGCTATATACTGTACATTTTTAACTATAAACTACTGAGTCTTTTTTCTCCTCAAGGGACAAACCATTTCATCTGTCCTGTTAAATAAAAGGGAGAGGGTTGTTCCCCAAGTCTAATTGCTATAATTCTCTTAACCTTTAGCGACTCAGTGATAAACAGATTAAATAGAAAGGTCTGCTCTTGTCCACATGGTGAGCCCAGTCAGATCTCCTTCATTTTGTAAGGCTATATTAATATGGAGTGAGAAGCTGTGCTATTTACATTTAAGCTTGCGGCATTAAAAGCTTTGATAAATTAATATGTATTTAGGGCTTTCATTTTGTACAATTAATACACAGTCCCCTAACTAACCTGACCGAGAAAAGTATAGTGTCCAACATTTTAGCTTGTTGTTGATTTTCAGGGTGAACAAGTCTTCTTCATTGTTACAAACTACCTCGAGACCCCAAATCAGAGGCTTGGGTTCTGTGCTGAGGTGAGTGAAAGCAATATTGTATTACCGTAATCGTGACAAAAATCTTGTTAATTGACTTTATTTTGAAAGATCCCCCAATTCTGAGATAGAGATTGGATGACTGTGCAGCTGAGATAGGAATAATTTAATGATCCAATCAAACAAGGAAATTAAACTCTACATTGATGATGCAAGTATTCTCACCATATATGGCAAAGTAAACAGAAAATCGACTGGTAATTTGGGGCGGATGTCAGAATCCAAACTGCTTATAGCAGGTAATTATGATGCCTTAGTAGGCCCAACAGTTTTTTCCCCAGAGAGAGATGGCTTGACCTTGACCTTGCTTATTTGATATTATACTAGGCTTTCGGTGCCGTTATGATGATTTTCAGAAAAGTTATGAAAATATATTAATTATATTTCAAATCATAAAAATCTTCATAGTATGAAGAGGGCGATGTGGCACTGTTCACTGGTCCAATAACATTGTGTAATTGTGTATTGTGTAATAACATTGTGTATTGTGTTCACCATGCTATTGTATGTTGTCGTCGTCTCTAGGCTCTTCAATACACAGCTTTGAATACAGGTTTGCATTTTCAACTACAGCAACGTGTCCTTTTTTCTCCAGAGCCCTAAGGTGCCAGATGGCCAATGTGTAAACAATGAGGATTGTGCCGAGGGTGAAGTGGTAATAGCTGGCAATGGTAAGGACTAATATGGTCAACTGGGGCAGTCTATCTCATTTCAATTTCAATTTCCAAGACAACATTTATTTACAGATTAACACTGGTTATGGTCACATTTCTCTTAAATGCACATTAACACTAATTTTTAGGAAGTGTATAAGAATCAACAGAGTTGGAATTGGACACGTCTCTCTTAAAAAAATCCTTGATATTGACATTTAAAAAAAACTCCAAATCAAATCAAATCAAATTTTATTTGTCACATACACATGGTTAGCAGATGTTAATGCGAGCGTAGCGAAATGCTTGTGCTTCTTGTTCCGACAATGCAGTGATAACCAGGGACTATTATCTATTTTGCATGTTAAAATTATTCAACTCTGGGATCTCCTACGTGTTACCATTCCCCTTCATTTCCACCCAGAATATTATGTCTTTCCAGGATGTTGACAGGGATCTTTGCTTTTCCCTGCAGGGGTAAAGACTGGCTTGTGTTTAAACTCTACAGGGACCTGTGAGATACATGGCTGGTGTCCCGTCGAGACGGTCCGGAAACCCTCGTGAGAATTTATCCTCTTTTGCTGTGAAAATAATGAAATGCTCACTTTTGCATTGACCCTCTAAAGATTGAGGATCTTAATTTGAGCCAATTTGCTACAGCAGGAATATAATCCTGCAGTAACAGGACATGTGAATTATTATGTGGATTATAACTAATGGACATTTTTTGTAGTGGTTGATACATTATTTTGTTAGGGCAAATCAAGTCTGAAATTTCAAAGTAGAAATGACAAACTTCAGAAGCCTTTTTAAAACTCAAATACCCTACAAGTTTGCATTTCTTGCTTTGGAGGAAAATTCTCAGCAACAAAAGATTAAGATCCTATGTACTTCAGCATGAAGTACCTTGTCCTGATTATCTACCATTAGGTAGCAGTCACTCTGGATTAACACTTTTCCACTTCATTTCCAGGGAGGCTTTATTAAGCAAGGCAGAAAACTTCACAATTTACATCAAGAACTTTATCAGGTTTCCGAAGTTTGAATTCTCCAAGTAAGTGGTTATGAGTGGTGCTAAGTGGTGCTTGTTCATACAGACCTCAAAGTAGTCCCTAGAGACTGTCTGTCTCTACAGACACAGTCAGTGTCAGTGACATAGATCAGTAAGTATGTGTGAGTTGGGCAGTGGGGGATACATGTCCTAGCACTGCTTTGAATAGCTATGAGGGTGCACAGTCCCTTCTATTTATATACCCCCAAAGCCGTGTGTGTGCGTGTGTGTGTGTGTGTGTGTGTGTGTGTGTGTGTGTGTGTGTGTGTGTGTGTGTGTGTGTGTGTGTGTGTGTGTGTGTGTGTGTGTGTGTGTGTGTGTGTGTGTGTGTGTGTGTTGAGGTCATCTGAGATGTCCTTGACAGCAGAGCAGGCCCAGCCCTGAACAGGTGTTAGAACAGATCTGATCGGCTCACTGGGCTCTCATGCCAATAAAGCTGTTGTAGAAGGTTTAATCAGCTAGAACATTGGTATTGTCTTTCCAAGCCTAACCTGGAAATTACAGAGACGTCAGACCTCTGCCAATTGATAATTTCAGTTGTAGATCTTTTGATTACGTTGTGTGTATTGAATGTAAAATGTCTAAACGATGAAGTAATTGATCTATAAAGTTACTTGATATGATATGTAGCTCTGTGCTATTCCTTATCTAAGTGAGGGTCAAACAGAAAGCTTGTTATTTGAAGCTGATAAGATAACTTCACTGCTCAGTTTATTATGTTTTAGGCCTATGACCTTTAGACAAGGAAAAGTATGATACTGAACTACTAAGCACATAGCTAAACGCTACATGTCCTGTTCTGTCTTCTTTCCCCTCAGGTCAAATGTTCTGGACACCGGTAATGACTCCTATCTAAAGAGATGTTCCTATGACAACGTCCTCCAACCCTACTGCCCCATCTTTCGTCTGGGAGACCTGGTCAGCAGGACTGGACACGACTTTCAGGACATGGCTGTAGTGGTACATATTTACAATCTTTTTGTTTTGAAATGTACACTTTATTTAACCAAGTCACATTGAGGTTAGGTGACCTTTTTCCCTGGCAGAGCTGGCATAGAGGGGCAGCAATGTTGTATAAAAACAAAGGTTTATCAGCATACAGTACGTTGCTACCCAGGAAAGACACTCAATACAATGCATTAAACAGTCAGTAATCAGGGTTGGGTTTCTAGTTTAACAGTGCGTCCAAATTATGTTTTTCAGGCCTTCGTCATGCTATCCAAGCAGTGTGGGAGGGATGTAGGTCTCTCTTCCTTCAGTCCATTTCATAATGATGCTTGCTTTCAGGCAGTTAGGTAATTACCATTATTTTGATGACCTTTAATTAGACTTTTGCCATGTAGGCTGCCGTCATTAGGCATGAAATTGAAATGAATAACAACTATGGTTGCATAATAACAACATTATGAAACATAACAGTTGTTAGATCTCTTTTAAGTGGCTTGACTAAGAGCCCTGTATAACGTACCCTCACCTCAACTTCCCAGCAAGGTCAGGTTAGACATTTACAAGTAAATACTACCTCTGGTTGTTAGTGTAGCAGGACACCCAGCATAGAAGAAAACAATAGTTAACCAGAGCCATTCTTACCATATGTCAAATCAAATCAAATCTATTTGTCACATGCGTCGAATACAACAAGTGTAGACCTTACCGTGAAATGCGTAGTTACAAGCCCTTAACCAACAATGCAGTTCAAGAAGAGTTAAAGAAAATATTTACCAAATAAACTGAAGTAAAAAATAAAACACAAAAACAATACAAAGTAACACAATAACATAACAATAACGAGGCTATATACAGGGGTACCAGTACCGAGTCAGTGTGCGGGGGTACAGTTTAGTTGAGGTAATTTGTACATGTAGGTAGGGGTGAAGTGACTATGCATAGATAATAAACAGCGAGTAGCAGCAGTGTACAAAACAAATTGGGGGGTGTCAATGTAAATAGTCCAGTGGCCATTTCAATTAATTGTCAACAGTCTTATGGCTTTGGGGTAGAAGCTGTTAAGGAGCCTTTTGGTCCGAGACTTGGCACTCCGGTACCGCTTGCTGTATGGTAGCAGAGAAAACAGTCTATGATTTGGGTGATTTTATGGGCTTTCCTCTGACACCACCTATTACATAGGTCCTGGATGGCATGAAGCTTGGCCCTAGTGATGTACTGGGCCGTACGCATGACCCTCTGTAGCGCCTTACGGTCAGATGCCGAGCAGTTGCCATATCAGGCGGGGATGCAACCGGTTAGGATGCTCTCAATGGTGCAGCTGTAGAACTTTTTGAGGATCTGGGGACCCATGCCAAATCTTTTCAGTCTCCTGAAGGGGAAAATGTTTTGTTGTGCCCTCTTCACGACTGTCTTAGTGTGTTTGGACCATGATAGTTCGTTGGTGATGTGGACACCAAGGAACTTGAAACTCTCGACCCGCTCCACTACAGCCCCTTTGATGTTATAATGGGGGTCTGTTCGGCCCGCCTTTTCCTGTGGTCCACGATCAGCTCCTTTGTCTTGCTCCCATTGAGGGAGAGGTTGTTGTCCTGGCACCACACTGACAGTTCTCTGACCACCTCCCTATAGGCTGTCTCATCGTTGTCGGTGATCAGGCCTACCGCTGTTGTGTCGTCAGAAAACTTAATGATAGTGTTTGAGTCGTGTTAGGCCACACAGTCGTGGGTGAACAGGGAGTACAAGAGTGGACTAAGTACAAACCCCTTAGGGGCCCCAGTGTTGAGGATCAGCATGGCAGACGTGTTGTTGCCTACCCTTACCACCTGCGGGCGGCCCATCAGGAAGTCCAGGATTCAGTTGCAGAGAGAGGTGTTTAGTCCTAGGGTCCTTAGCTTAGTGATGAGCTTCGTGGGCACTACGGTGTTGAATGCTGAGCTGTAGTCAATGAACAGCATTCTCACATAGGTGTTCCTTCTGTCCAGGCGGGAAAGGGAAGTGTGGAGTGCGATTGAGATTGTGTCAGCTATGGATTTGTTGGGGCGGTATGCGAATTGGAGTGTTGTATAGCATTGAAGCTCGTTTGGAGGTTAGTTAAGAAAGTGTCCAAAGAAGGGCCAGAAGTTTACAGAATGGTGTCGTCTGCGTAGAGGTGGATCAGGGAATTACCCGCCGCAAGAGCGACATCATGGATATATACAGAGAAGAGAGTCGGCCCGAGAATTGAACCCTGTGGCATCCCCATAGAGACTGCCAGAGGTCCGGACAACAGGCCCTCCGATTTGACACACTGAACTCTGTCTGCAAAGTAGTTGGTGAACCAAGCGAGGTAGTCATTTGACAAACCAAGGCTATTGAGTCTGCCGATAAGAATACGGTGATTGACAGAGTCGAAAGCCTTGGCCAGGTTGATGAAGACGGCTGCACAATACTGTCTTTTATCGATGGCGGTTTGATATCGTTTAGTACCTTGAACGTGCCTGAGGTGCACCCGTGACCAGCTCGGAAACCAGATTGCACAGCGGAGAAGGTACTGTGGGATTCAAAATGGTCAGTGATCTGTTAACATTAACATGGCTTTCGAAGACTTTAGAAAGGCAGGGCAGGATGGATATAGGTCTATAACAATTTGAGTCTAGAGTGTCACCCCCTTTGAAGGGAATGACCACGGCAGCTTTCCAATCTTTAGGGATCTCGGATGATACGAAAGAGAGGTTGAACAGACTGGTAATAGGGGTTGCAACAATGGCAGCGGATCATTTTAGAAAGAGAGGGTCCAGATTGTCTAGCCCTGCTGATTTGTACGGGTCCAGGTTTTGCAGCTCTTTCAGAACATCTGCAATCTGGATTTGGGTGAAGGAAAAGCTGGGGAGGCTCGGGCAAGTAGCTGTTGGCCGGGGTTGGGGTAGCCAGAAGGAAAGCATGGCCAGCCGTATAGAAAAGCTTATTGAAATCTTCGATTATCATGGATTTATCGGTGATGATCGTGTTACCTAGCCTCAGTGCAGTGGGCAGCTGGGAGGAGGTGCTCTTGTTCTCCATGGACTTTACAGTGTCCCAGAACTTTTGGGAGTTAGAGCTACAGGATGCACATTTCTGTTTGAAAAAGCTAGCCTTTGTTTTCCTGACTTCTTTGAACAGTTGCATATCGCGGGGACTATTCGATGCTATTGCAGTCCGCCACAGGATGTTTTTGTGCTGGTCAAGGGCAGTCAGGTCTGGAGTGAACCAAGGGCTATATGTGTTCTTAGTTCTACATTTTTTTAAAGGGGCATGCTTATTTAAGATTGTGAGGAAATTACTCTTAAAGAACGACGCATCCTCGACTGACTGGATGAGGTCAATATCCTTCCAGGATACCTGGGCCAGGTTGATTAGAAAGTGTTTTAAGTGTTTTAAGGAGCGTTTGACAGTGATGCGGGGTGGTTGTTTGACCACGGACCCAAAGCGGATGCAGGCAATGAGTCAGTGATTGCTGAGATTCTGGTTGAAAACAGCAGAAGTGTATTTGGAGGGAAAGTTGGTCAGGATGATATCTATGAGGGTGCCCATGTTTACGGATTTAGGGTTGTACTTGGTGGGTTCCTTGATAATTTGTGTGAGATTGAGGGCATCAAGTTTAGATTGTAGGACTGCCGGGGTGTTAAGCATATCCTAGTTTAGGTCACCTAACAGAACGAACTCTGAAGATAGATGAGGGGCAATCAATTTATATATGGTGTCCAGGATGCAGCTGGGAGCTGAGGGGGGTCTATAAAAGGCGGCAACAGTGAGGGACTTAATTCTGGAGAGATTCATTTTTTAAATTAGAAGTTCGAACTGTTTGGGCATAGACCTAGGGAGTATGACAGAACTTTGCAAGCTATCTCTGCAGTAGATTGCAACTCCTCCCCCTTTGGCAGTTCCATCTTGACGGAGAATGTTGTAGTTGGGTATGGAAATCTCCAAATTGTTGGTGGCCTTCCTAAGCCAGGATCCAGACACGGCAAGGACATCAGAGTTGGCGGAGTGTGCTAAAGCAGTGAGTAAAACAAATTTAGGGAGGAGGCTTCTGATGTTAACATGCATGAAACCAAGGCCTTTTCGGTTACAGAAGTCAACAAATGAGAGTGCCTGGGGGCACGCAGGGCCTGGGTTAATCTCCACGTCACCCGAGAAACAGAGGAGGAGTAGGAAGAGGGTACGGCTAAAGGCTATCAAAACTGGCCGTCAAGTGCGTTGGTGACAGAGAATTAAAGGAGCAGATTTCTGGGCATGGTAGAATAGATTCAGGGCATAATGTGCAGACAGGGGTATGGTGGGGTGTGGGTACAGTGGAGGTAAGCCCAGGCACTGAGTGATGATAAGAGAGGTTGCATCTCTGGACATGCTGGTTATAATGGGTGAGGTCACTGCATGTGTGGGAGGTGGGACAAAGGAGGTATCTGAGGCATGTAGAGTGGGACTAGGGGCTCCGCAGTAAACTAAAACAATGATAACTATCCTAAACAACAGTATTCAAGGCATATTGACATTTGAGAGATTTAAAGCAATCACAGGTGTTGATTGGGGGAGTGATCTAAGACATCAACGGGTAAGACAACAACAGCTAATCAGCTAAGACAACAACAACAGGTAAAATGGTGATGAATGGGCAGAGAGGGTAAGTTAACTACACACAGGGGCTGAGTTCGGGGCTAGGGCCGACAGATAACGGCGGGATGCCGTGTCGACAAAGGATCCGGTCCAGATGGCGAAAGAGGTATTGTAGTTGTAGTAATTTCGTTTGCTAGCTGGGAGATGCGCCTGGCTCGCGGCTAACTGGTGCGAGCTTCGGGGCAGGAGCGTTAGCCACTTTAGCCACTCGGTAGCAGCTAGCTTGCAGCGATGATCCGATGCAAAGGTCCAGCGCTTACGGCAAGTATACGGTGGAGTAGTGGATTCTAGCCGTGTTGGGGGTAGAGTCCGGGAGGCAACGGCTGAGTAGCCGGGTGATCACAAAGTAGGCCGGGAGGTGGGCCTGTCTCAGGGCTAGCTTCGGGGCTGTGTCACTCGGTGGCAGCTAGCTATCTGTGATGATCAGGAGTAATGGTTCAGGGTTTACGGCAGGAATCTGGCATTGTAGTGGAGAAAAACAGTCCGAGGCTGGCAGGTATTATCCAGGCTAAAAAAACGGCTGGTGCCAGTGCAGAAGGTAATGGCCGCTAGCAGTGGCTAACAATGACTAAATAGCTAGTAGCTAATTTGCTGGTTAGCTTCTGATGGCTAGCTTCTGAAGGAGGTTCTGGCTATAAGGTCTTAAAAAAATAGCGGATCCGTGTCACATTGAGTGTGGCGGGTTACCGGAAGGTATATTTAATTTAAGAATGGAAAAGAGATTGAAAAATAAATTGATATATTGATATATACAAAAAAAAGACGAAAAACACAAAAAGTAAACGAGAGGACGACAAACCACGTCATGATATTACAATCTCGGACCACAGTCCACTCACCTTCTCCCTGAGATTGGGTGACATTGTATCAAACGAGAGGGTCTGGAGGTTGAATCCTCAGCTCCTCACAGAACCAACATTCTGTGAATATCTTAAAGACCAAATTACATTTTTCTTTGATACCAACGACAACACAGAGACTTCCCCAGCATTATTGTGGGAAACACTGAAGGCTTATCTGAGAGGCTGTATCATCTCCTTTCAGGCTGCCAGGAGTAGGCAAAACATAGGAAAACTGGAAGAACTGGAAGGACAAATTCACTTACTGGATAGGGAGAATGCTAGCCATCCATCTATGGAGAAACATAAAAAAAATGACCTCTTTAAAATTAGCTACCCTCTTTCTTTCTACATGTCCTTTTTTTGTATGTCGTGTTTTGTATTATTTGTTTTGCACTCAGATCTCTTATTGTTCCTGTATGCTCTTTTATGTTTAGATAAGAATTGTATACCTGTCTTGTATACCTATACACCATGCTTTTGTGTGTTTAATAAAAAATGAAACAAGAAAGTACATCTTGAATAGCGCTGCAATAGAGTCATCCTCCATATTTAGAGCAACGCTTATATCTCTCTCTCTCTCTCTCTCTCTCTCTCTCTCTCTCTCTCTCTCTCTCTCTCTCTTTCTCTCTCTGTCTCTCTATCTCTCTCTCTTTCTCTCTCTTTCTCTCTCTGTCTCTCTCTCTTTCTCTCTCTCTCTCTGTCTCTCTATCTCTAACCCTCTCTCTTTCTCTCAGGGTGGGTCAGTTGGAATTCTGATTGAGTGGAACTGTGATTTGGATAAGGACTACTCACAGTGTAACCCAAAGTACAGCTTTACTCGTTTGGATATCAACTTAAACAGCACTGTCACGTCAGGCTACAACTTCAGGTACATCTTGACATGCATGAATAAGCAGATTGCACTTCAAGCAGATATAATAATCCATGCCCTCATTCTGAAAAGGTATTAGCTTCAACTAATAAGGCTTGAGCTCTCTCCAACTACTGCATTTAATCTCAGATCTATCTCTACCAGGCAGTTGTTGACATTTCTGTTCCAAACAGCTGATTTGTTTGTTTTCCAGATATGCCCGGTATTACAAAGATGAAGCTGGAGAGAGCTTCCGGACTTTATATAAAGTCTATGGGATTCGCTTTGATATCATGGTGAATGGACGGGTATGAGAGTGATTCTTGCTACACTTACTTGAATGTGTTGATAGTATTCATATTACAGTCTGTCAGATCAAATGTTCTTTATTGTGTTTTTCAGGCTGGAAAATTCAACATCATTCCCACAGTAATAGCTATTGGGACTGGGTTCGCTATTATGGGCATGGTAAGTATTTTAATAGATTTGTGTATTCATTTGTTTCCAATAGACATACTGGTCCCCCAAAATATATTCCTCTGGGATTCTATGTCATGTAGCATGGCCAGATTGGATGTTATCAAATTATTTTGATATATCACCACGAGAGCAATCCCCTGTCATTGTTCAATGAAAGAGTAATCTTCTTAATTCCAAATCGATCTCTAGCTCATATCCCCTTGCTTAGGCACTCCTGTAGATCTGAAACAATAGGGTAGGCCTAAGCAATATGCAGTGTTGGGGAGTAATGAACTACGTGTAAATCAGCTAGTAATTTAACTACATTTTGCAGTACCTTGGTGGTCGTTGAACTAAATCAAAGATTGCCTATTATATTGACAAGATATTCGGTGACCGCTCGAACAATAGAATACTCCTCACCCAGTTGTCTACTTTAAAATGGTGGAAGGCCTTAATAGCAATGTCCATGCTGAAATGGGTTATATCCATTATGTATTTCTATAACAGGCACAACTCCGATACAGTCGTTTTATCAAAGTTGCCGAAATGCCATGTGCCTGCCTTCACTTATATTAATTAGTGCATTCGTAACAACCTAACCATTACGAAACTTATATTCAATCAAATGAGCCCCACGTAACAAATCAGCAATACATTTTTTTTGTTGACCAAATTCGACACTGACTTCCATAAAAAAAATGTTGACAGATTTTGGGCCGAGTAAAACCAATCGCTTCGCCTTTTCCTCTCTGACTAAATTCAAATCTACGTAGTGTTTTCAGTAGTTAATTACTTTTGTTATTGGAACGACACACCAAAAAAATGGGTGAAGTAGGGAATCATTTCCTCTCGTTTTTGGCATTAGTCCTGCCTAATTCTCACTTGAGACATGTTTTTTTGTTTAATAGGCTAAATAACACATGTTAACAAAGTGATCTGTTCTTGCAATTTGTGGTCTATGAAATGTAAGATTTATATGAACATTTTTCACCAAGTAGTTTGGATGAAGTGAACTACTTTTAAAAATTAAATTAGTTAAGTAAACTATATTTATCTTAAGAGCTTTATTAAGGGATTTATTTCTTAAGTAGCTTTATTGTATCTTAACTTCATCCAGTGTGAAGTAATTTGTAGTTTATTATGTTGTTAGAACATACTTTCAGAGTAGCTTCCCCAACACTGGCAAGATGACTACATTTTCTTCTGCCTATCAAATTCTGTCAGACCTACAGGAGTACCTTGGGTGTATAGGGGCTAATTTGGGATTCAGAAACCCTCTGCCTCCTTGTATAAGATTTTAGTGCCCTATTTTAGTCATATTATTTATCAGAGAAGACAGCTCTTTGAAGTCTTCTGTTTACATTCACAGGACACTTAATGTTTTTGCTATGGCCTAAGAAGTTACCTCAAGCCTTATGTTTTTTGTTGTTGTTTTATTTATATCATACTGATTACTGTGATCTATTGTATGTCTTGACCTAAACCTGGGCTTTGTGTTTGTTTTTCGTTTCAGGGAAAATTTGTGTGCGATATGATATTCATCTACATGATGAGTACGAGTTCCTACTTCCGAGACAGGAAATTTGAGATTCTCAAGTAAGACACCATGACATGGTATTACTATTAAATACAGAATTTACACTTTGTATTTTAATCAATTAAAGTATGTATTTGAAGTCTGGGATTGCTTGCTCTGTAAAAACATCCCTTTAACAGGAAAGAACGGATTAAGAAGCACAAAGAGAGTGCGAAGACAGTGGTGAACCGAGACACAAGAAAACACAGGACACATGCTGGGGAACAACATGAGCTCACTACACTCTCTACGAAAAAAGAGGAGAAACCAGAGCCCGCCACTCAGGACACAGAGAAACAGGACCTTAAAACTGGGGAGAAAAAGGAGGTTCATATTCTCTCTCCGCGAACTGTGGGACAACGGTATAATACTCACCCTCCACGACCACGACACTAACCAATTAATTCAGAGTGAGACACATTTTTATTTACCCTTTATTAACACAGGTTGGCCGATTGAGGTCAGAAGACTTGTTTTTCAAGGAAGACGTGAGACAAAGAAAGAGGTGCTGCTATCGTCAAGACGGCTAGACTGGGTCCTCTAGCAGGTGGAAAGGGAAACGAGGGTGGGTGAGGTGGTGATCCTGAGGCCCACCCTCCTTCTTCTCTACCAGCGGAGGTTGCTGATGCTGACACTTGGCTTTGGTTTTCCAATGTCTCAAGAGTGATGTGTGTGCTGATTGGAAATTATGGTGACTGATAAGGCTAGCAAAGAGAAATGGCAATGCTCTCCTCACTTTACTGGTGCAATGACAATGCAGACGCTCTACGTAGCGAGATATTTATCAAAGAGAAAAAGCACTATTGCATTTCTGTGGTATTATATTTGTTTAAGATGGAAGCATTATGCATCTGGTGTCAATTAGGCCATGCAATCATACCATGGTAGAGGCCTGAACTAGGTTATGCTGGCTGTGGTGTTTCTTCACACCTAAAGAAACAGCTTGTAGTATAATTAAATCCTTGTGAGTCATATTATGGAATTCCACATATCGTGAGATTAGGCCTACAATTGCTTTCTCACGTCATTGGAAAATACACTGGGTGTGAGGTTGTCTATCATAAATACTTTGCATTTAATGTGATTACTTGTAATTTCCATCATGTATTGACTGCACTTATTTGTGAAGGAACTGTTTTTCTGAGTGATTTGTGATGTTTTTTTTTGTGCTTCCCATGACTGTTTTTGTATTTAAAAAAAATATATATTAGTGCATATGTATGTTGTACTATACAGGGCGCATTTGAAAAAGAGACCTAGATCTCAAAATGTCTTCCCTGTTAAAATAAAGGTCAAATAAAATATAAATGTCCTGTGACTGGAGTGGTTTGTAATGTATTGGCTTGATATTCAAAACATTTTTGTATTGGTAATGCATTTGTATGGGCAATAGCCATACAATTATTTAGTATCAGGCCCATCACCCTGTAGCCTACTACTTATCACTATGTTTATAACCTAGATATGCTTATTATAAAACCTGTCAACTGCTAGATGAGAACTTGGGAAATTCAGTTATCCTATAGATGCAATAGAGCAGAGAAACAATAATATACTGCAGCAGTTCAGTGCACGAGAGAAATATTTTATTAGTATACAAATAGAGTTGCTGACTTATACACTACATGACCAAACTTATGTGGACACTTGCTCGTCCAACATCTCATTTCAAAAACATGGGCATTAATATGGAGTTGGTCCCCCCCTCTCGCTTCAATAACAGCCTCCACTCTTCTGGGAAGGCTTTCCACTAGATGTTGGAACATTGCTGCGGGGACCTGCTTCCATTAAGCCACAAGAGCATTAGTAAGGTCAGGCACCGATGTCGGATGATTAGATCTGACTCGTAGTCGGCATTCCAATTCATCCCAAAGGTGTTTGATTTGGTTGAGGTCAGGGCTCTGTGCAGGGCAGTCAAATTCAATCCACACCAATCTCAACAAACCATTTCTGTTTGGACCGTGCACAGGGGGCATTGTCAAGCTGAAACAGGAAATGGCCTTTCCCAAACTGTTGCCACAAAGTTCAAAGCACAGAATCGTTAAGATTTCCCTTCACTGGAACTAAGGGGCATAGCCCGAACCCCCCAAACACACCACAGACTATTATTACTCCTCCACCAAACTTTACAGTTGGCACTATGCTTGTGTGCAGCGGCTCAGCCATGGAAACCCATTTCATGAAGCTCCCGACAAACAGTTTGTGCTGATGTTGCTTCCGGAGGCAGTCTGGAACTCTGTAGTGAGTGTTGCAACTGAGGGCAGACGATTTTGACATGTTACAGCACTCGACGGTCCCGTTCTGTGAGCTTGTGTGGCCTACCACTTCACAGCTGAGCGGTTGTTGCTCCTAGACGTTTCCACTTCACAAAAACAGCACTTACAGTTGACCGGGGCACCTCTAGCAGGGCAGAAGTGTGACGAACTGACTTGTTGGAAAGGAGGCATCCTATGACAGAGCTACATTTAAAGTCAGAGAGCTCTTCAGTAAGGCTATTCTACTGCTAATGTTTGTCTATGGAGATTCCATGGCTGTGTGCTCAGTTGTATACCTGTCAGCAACGGGTATGGCTGAAATTGCCAAATACACTTATTTGATGGGGTGTCCACATACTTCTGCATATATAGTGTACTTCACATAGCTGTATAAACAGTTAATCTAACATATTTCATCAATC
Source organism: Oncorhynchus keta (assembly GCF_023373465.1). Classification (NCBI taxonomy): domain Eukaryota; kingdom Metazoa; phylum Chordata; class Actinopteri; order Salmoniformes; family Salmonidae; genus Oncorhynchus; species Oncorhynchus keta. Next base: position 23,216,977 of record NC_068432.1, on the reverse strand, counting down.
ACCTATATCTACAAACAGTGTGTGGGCAGTTAATATTCATTTCTCTGACATTAGGGTTAAAACCAAAATCATTCTGGTCAACTATATTAGTACACATGCACCATTCCGTAGAGGAAGGTCCAGAACAGGACGTAGGTGAAAAGACCTCCAACGAGCCCTCCTGTGAAGAGCATCCTCCGAGACTTGAAGCACTTGTTCCACCTGCGACTGGCCTTGAGGATTAGAAGAAGGGAGAGTAGAAACGAGGCGAGGAAATAGAAGATAAATCCGTACAGTCCTGTGAGCCCAAGGATGCCCGCTGTTGCCCCGGACAGAGCCGACACAGACGTCCGACAGTAGTCCAGCATGGCGGCGTTGCCCCTCACAGCGACCTCGCTGATAAACTGTGGTCCCTCTCGTTTTGCTACGATGACTGAGGACATGTCTGCACTTGATTTGATTGCCAACGATAAAAGCTGCGGCTGCAAAAAAAATGCATTATTGATTACATGTTGCCTAATACTTTCATGATCTTGAACAAATTGTGAATCATTTGTCAATCTAGCCTATTTTGTTACTAACGAAAGTGCTAGCTAAATTGACATCTGGACTGTAAGCTAGCTGGTAACTCACCGAATGAAAAAAATAATATACAGTGCTTCGTTTACTTCACAAACACATCAAATGGACATCATTTGTGACACGTAATATTCCTACAGAATGTATTTAGTAACGGCTTCGCTGCTGGAATATAATTACAGAAATAAAGCAAATTCAACCTAGCTAGCACAGCAGATGCGACCCGTCATTCTGAATCGGCCATTTTCTTGTTAAATGCATTCTGGGACATTTGTTTTTGTATCAACTGCTCGCTTTTTATGAAGTCAGTGGATGAATGTGTTCAGTTATCTACTTTTAATCACCCAAATATTTTATTTTATTAAATTACTTTCACATTTTGTGATATTTTTAAGATATATTTGTTGTGACCTATGACCTTTGTAATGAACTTTGGTCTCTACGGTGACTGCCTGAGATCAAAATAGTAGAGCACTGTTTATAAACACTGCGCTCTGGATAAAACGTACAGTTATTAATTGGCTAAGGAGCCTAATGCTATGCGGGGAGCAACCATGGCGAAATATGTACTCGGCATAGACATAGGAACTACTTCAATCAAGGTCGTGTTACTTGATATTAACTCAAAAACAGTAACGGATGGCTTCTCTTTGCCAACCAAGGCATATATCGTCAGCGACGAAACGCATGTATGTGACAGGTGACAGGCACCTCTCTCTGAATCACCGCACATAATGAGCTTTCACTCTTTCAAATGTACAGCATTTTAAGCCTTTCAAGCTGGTGTGGATTTTTATCTCAAATTGGTCGTAATCTTGTTGATTTATAGACCTCTTCTTAACTATATATTATATTATTGGTTTTCCTTTGCAGGCCAAAGAGCAGGACTCTGTACAAATCATAACGACTCTGAATGAGTGCATTGCCTCTCTGCCCATAGACAAGCTCCAGAATGTCAGTAGAATTGGGGTGTCTGGACAAATGCATGGGGTTGTATTCTGGAAAGCACAAACAGGTAAAACCATAAAGTGTGTCACCCACTATTATGTGGTATACATTTTTTTATGTAGAAATCACAACACTTTATTCAAACAAGTCCTGTACCATCACTGTCTACCCTCAGGCTGTAATTGGTCAGGTGGAGACAGCCGCCACCTCTTCAGCCCTAGAGACACCAGTCATCTAATCACCTGGCAGGATGGGCGCTGCAACAGTGATTTCCTGTCTACTCTTCCAAACCCAGACTCACATCTCAGCATAGCCACAGGCTTTGGTTGTGCCACTATCTTCTGGTACATGAAATACAGGTACATAGGCCTACAATATTATGCTTACATGACTTGGCTGATTTTGAGAAATAGGTTTACTTCATATACAGCCAGTCGACTCCTGATAAGTACACATGTAGGATAAGTGTATGTCTATTACACCCAGTTTACACTTATCCTATGTGCACTTATCAGGAGTTTACTCTATAGACTAATAGATTCAGAAAGCTTGTCATTATTCTTTTCCATGTGTGTTTGAATGCAGGCCGGGGTTCCTGTCTGACTTCATGGTGGCAGGAACCATCCATGACTATGTGGTGTCCATGCTGTGTGGCTTGGAGAGCTGTGTCATGACTGGCCAGAATGCAGCCAGCTGGGGCTACTTCAACACTGCCACCAACCAGTGGAACATAGACATGTGAACACAATATCCTTGGCTTCTTCCTCTTCTAGCACCAATTCTTTGCTTTTTAGTACAAAATATGTTATTACTAACATACTACATACTGAACATAATATGAATGCATGTGTTGTGTTGTGTGTTAGCTAACACGTACAGGTAACTGCCAAAATAGAGGAAACACAAGCATAAAGTGTCTTAATAGGGCATTGGGCCACCTCGACCCAGAACAGCTTCAATACACCTTGGCATAGATTCTAAGTGTCTGGAACTCTATTGGAGAGGACACCATTCTTCTACGACAAATTCATAATTTGCTGTTTTGTAGATGGTGGTGGAAATCCTTGTCTTAGGTGCCGCTCCAGAATCTCCCATAAGTGTTCAATTGGGTTTACATCATTTTCATGTTCATAAAACCATTCAGTGACCACTCATGCCCTGTGGATGGGGGCATTGTCATTGTATGGGGTCATAGCCATGGTAGCCAAAATAATGGCCTGCCCAGTATTTTATTTAACTAGGCAAGTCAGTTAAGAACAAATTCTTATTTACAATGACCTCCTACCCCGGCCAAACCCGGACAACGCTGGGCCAATTGTGCACCGCCCTATGGGACTCCCAACCACGTCCGGTTGTGATACAGCCTGGAATCAAACCAGGGTCTGTAGCGACGCCTCGAACACTGAGATGCAAGGCCTTAGACCGCTGCGCCATGATGGGATGTTAATTGCTTAAAGGCCCAGTGCAATCAAAATCTAGATTTTTCTGTGTTTTGTATATACTTCCACACTATGGTGTTGGAAGAATACTGTGAAATTGTGAAAATTATGATAATGCCCTTTTAGTGTAAGAGCTGTTTTAAAAGACAGCCTGTGGTGGGATGGAGTTTTGGCCTGCCTGGTGATATCACCATGCGATAAATTAGTCAATAGAACAAAAAGAAAGACTGTTCTAAACCTCTCTGCCAATAGCAGCAGTTTCCCCTCCCCACTCAGACCACTCCCAGACAGTCCTAGCAAAATTCTTGCTTGAGAAATTGCTCTTGCTAAAAAGCAATTTTTTGTTTCTTTTTGACCATTTTGATCGAAAACAATCACAGGAAAGTATTTATTGTTACCTAGAAATGATTTGATATTGACTCAATAACCACAACTCAAGTGTTTCCGTTATTTTGGCAGTTACCTGTATCTTTGTGTGTGTGTGTGTGTGTGTGTGTGTGTGTGTGTGTGTGTGTGTGTGTGTGTGTGTGTGTGTGTGTGTGTGTGTGTGTGTGTGTGTGTGTGTGTGTGTGTGTGTGTGTGTGTATGTGCGTGCGTGCGTGCGTGTGTGTGCGTGCATGCTCTAGTCTGAAGGATGCTGGCTTTCCTGTGCACCTGCTCCCTGAGTGTGTGCCGTCTGGCTGCATGGCTGGTCAGACGTGCTGTGAGTGGCATGGTATCCCTGCCAGCACACCTGTAGGGGCAGCCCTGGGGGACTTCCAGTGTTCTGTCTATTCCAGCATGACTGACAGGACGGAAGCAGGTGAAGTTTGGTGAAGAGAGGCAGTTTGACGTTTGAATGTCAATATTATTGTTGAATGAGGATTGAATAGGTGTAAGCTATATATGGTAACAGCTCGATTTTAAACTTTCCAATAGGCTAGGTGGGAAATTCAGAATTCTGTGCTTACACCTATTCATCTTTCAGATCTACTGGAGTGCCTAAATGCTAATGATAGGAACTAGGGATTGATTAAGCTTTTGCTTTTGAAATTAAACTTTATCATTGATTATAATAAGGTAACCGTTTCTGTGCCTCTTTGCAGTTCTCAATATAAGCACCTCAGCCCAGCTGACCTATGCCATGCCACTTGACTTCACTCCGCCAAATATCCCTGATCCCACCTCTTCCATCTCCTACTTCCCTTACTTTGATGGCTCCTACTTGGCGGTGGCAGCATCACTCAATGGAGGGAACGTGATGGCCACTCTTGTAGGCATGCTGAGTGGCTGGATGAACGAGCTAGGTAAATTAATCCATAAACTTTAACCTACTGTCATTGACTTAGTCACAAATCCTGTACGTTTGTGTCACTTGCAGAAGGCATGTTAAGTCCATGAGAGCTACTTAGTCATTACACCTATTTCATCTTTTTACCTAATAGAGGTGGAAGTGAGCGACTCCAGCTTGTATGAGAAGCTGATCAGATGTGCTCTTGGAGTGGACAGTAGTGACCTGAGGGTTAGTCCTACCATCCTGGGGGAAAGACATGACCCGCTCAGCCTGGGCCAGGTGTCCAACATACACCCTTCCAACCTCTCCCTGGGCCACATGACCAGAGCGGTGTGCCGTGGTGTTCTGGACAATATCACCTCCATGATGCACCCAGTCTTCCTGCTGGAGGCCGGAGTGCAAAGGATCAAGGGCAGTGGGAGTGCCTTATCCCGTAACGCAGTACTCAGACAGGAAGCAGAAAGGGCGTTTCCTCTGCCTGTGGAATATGGACAGGATGTGGACTCAGCTGTGGGTGTGGCGATAGTCTTTCATGACAGAATGTGAGTTATGATTCACACAGAGGGACTATTTGTTTACTTGCATATTTGAATACTTGAATTGTATTTTTTCTGAATGGCAAACAGAGACTATTACAATAAACATCATGCTTATTTTACATTCCAGTGATATCCTCAGACATGTTTATTAATGAATACTATTGGAAATTCATAGTGCAATCTACAATCAAGATGATGTCTCACATTTATAGTATGAACTAAAAGTTAAATTAGGCCTATAGTAAGTGGTAATTGGTAATGTATAGTTAACTACAGTTTTAAAAAAGTACTTTATTAATGTTTGCATTATTGCACTTGAAATGTCAACTAAAACATTGTTCTGCTACTGCTAGCTTACATATCAGTGTTATTAGTAATAATTACTTAGGTAAGATTTTAGTATTGATAATGATTACAACTGTTTTTACTTAATGATTCAATTGTTATGTTATAATGGCATGTAAATAAATCCTAAATCTTGTTGATGCCTCTAACTATATATCAGTCTATTCTTATCAGCAGAGGTTTTCTGACCACAATATTAGTCACAGGAACAGACTCACCAACAACAAAGCATGTTGATAGATCTGAGAAAAGGCAGACTCTCGGGAAGCTCTGTAAAGTGGTTCTGAAAAAAAGAAGAACTGAATGTTATATGTCATATGAAAGATGAAGTAAACCCCCTGTGATGAGACATTCAAAACAATAAGTAAGTAAAGAATCATCTGATAATATGTATTTTAACCTTTATTTAACTAGGCAAGTCAGTTAAGAACAAATTCTTATTTTCAATGACGGGCTAGGAACAGTGGGTTAACTGCCTTGTTGAGGGGCAGAACGACAGATTTTGTACCTTGTCAACTCGGGGATTCGATCTTGCAACCTTTCGGTTACTAGTCCAACGCTCTAACCACTAGGCTACACTGCCGCCGCTGTATAATTACACCGAACAAAAATATAAATGCAACATGCAATTTCATTTTTTTTACCGAGGTACAGTTCATATTTTTATTTTTTATTTCACCTTTATTTAACCAGGTAGGCAAGTTGAGAACAAGTTCTCATTTACAATTGCGACCTGGCCAAGATAAAGCAAAGCAGTTCGACAGATACAACGACACAGAGTTACACATGGAGTAAAACAAACATACAGTCAATAATACAGTATAAACAAGTCTATATACGATGTGAGCAAATGAGGTGAGAAGGGAGGTAAAGGCAAAAAAAGGCCATGGTGGCAAAGTAAATACAATATAGCAAGTAAAACACTGGAATGGTAGATTTGCAATGGAAGAATGTGCAAAGTAGAAATAAAAATAATGGGGTGCAAAGGAGCAAAATAAATAAATTAATTAAATACAGTAGGGAAAGAGGTAGTTGTTTGGGCTAAATTATAGGTGCCTATGTACAGGTGCAGTAATCTGTGAGCTGCTCTGACAGTTGGTGCTTAAAGCTAGTGAGGGAGATAAGTGTTTCCAGTTTCAGAGATTTTTGTAGTTCGTTCCAGTCATTGGCAGCAGAGAACTGGAAGGAGAGGCGGCCAAAGAAAGAATTGGTTTTGGGGCTGACTAGAGAGATACATTTACATTTACATTTAAGTCATTTAGCAGACGCTCTTATCCAGAGCGACTTACAAATTGGTGCATTACCTTATGACATCCAGTGGAACAGCCACTTTACAATAGTGCATCTAAATCTTTTAGGGGGGTGAGAAGGATTACTTATCCTATCCTAGGTATTCCTTAAAGAGGTGGGGTTTCAGGTGTCTCCGGAAGGTGGTGATTGACTCCTGCTGGAGCGTGTGCTACAGGTGGGAGATGCTATGGTGACCAGCGAGCTGAGATAAGGGGGGACTTTACCTAGCAGGGTCTTGTAGATGACATGGAGCCAGTGGGTTTGGCGACGAGTATGAAGCGAGGGCCAGCCAACGAGAGCGTACAGGTCGCAATGGTGGGTAGTATATGGGGCTTTGGTGACAAAACGGATTGCACTGTGATAGACTGCATCCAATTTGTTGAGTAGGGTATTGGAGGCTATTTTGTAAATGACATCGCCAAAGTCGAGGATTGGTAGGATGGTCAGTTTTACAAGGGTATGTTTGGCAGCATGAGTGAAGGATGCTTTGTTGCGAAATAGGAAGCCAATTCTAGATTTAACTTTGGATTGGAGATGTTTGATATGGGTCTGGAAGGAGAATTTACAATCTAACCAGACACCTAAGTATTTGTAGTTGTCCACGTATTCTAAGTCAGAGCCGTCCAGAGTAGTGATGTTGGACAGGCGGGTAGGTGCAGGTAGCGATCGGTTGAAGAGCATGCATTTAGTTTTACTTGTATTTAAGAGCAATTGGAGGCCACGGAAGGAGAGTTGTATGGCATTGAAGCTTGCCTGGAGGGTTGTTAACACAGTATCCAAAGAAGGGCCAGAAGTATACAGAATGGTGTCGTCTGCGTAGAGGTGGATCAGAGACTCACCAGCAGCAAGAGCGACCTCATTGATGTATACAGAGAAGAGAGTCGGTCCAAGAATTTAACCCTGTGGCACCCCCATAGAGACTGCCAGAGGTCCGGACAGCAGACCCTCCGATTTGACACACTGAACTCTATCAGAGAAGTAGTTGGTGAACCAGGTGAGGCAATCAAGGCTGTCGTGTCTACCGATGAGGATGTGGTGATTGACAGAGTCGAAAGCCTTGGCCAGATCAATGAATACAGCTGCACAGTAATGTGTCTTATCGATGGCGGTTAAGATATCGTTTAGGACCTTGAGCGTGGCTGAGGTGCACCCATGACCAGCTCTGAAACCAGATTGCATAGCAGAGAAGGTATGGTGAGATTTGAAATGGTCGGTAATCTGTTTGTTGACTTGGCTTTCGAAGACCTTAGAAAGGCATGGTAGGATAGATATAGGTCTGTAGCAGTTTGGGTCAAGAGTGTCCCCCCCTTTGAAGAGGGGGATGACCGCAGCTGCTTTCCAATCTTTGGGAATTTCAGACGACACGAAAGAGAGGTTGAACAGGCTAGTAATAGGGGTGGCAACAATTTCGGCAGATAATTTGAGAAAGAAAGGGTCCAGATTGTCTAGCCCGGCTGATTTGTAGGGGTCCAGATTTTGCAGCTCTTTCAGAACATCAGCTGAACGGATTTGGGAGAAGGAGAAATGGGGAAGGCTTGGGCGAGTTGCTGTTGGGGGTGCAGTGCTGTTGACCGGGGTAGGAGTAGCCAGGTGGAAAGCATGGCCAGCCGTAGAAAAATGCTTATTGAAATTCTCAATTATGGTGGATTTATCAGTGGTGACAGTGTTTCCTATCTTCAGTGCAGTGGGAAGCTGGGAGGAGGTGTTCTTATTCTCCATGGACTTTACAGTGTCCCAGAACTTTTTTGAGTTAGTGTTGCAGGAAGCAAATTTCTGATGGAAAAGCTAGCCTTGGCTTTTCTAACTGCCTGTGTATAATGGTTTCTAGCTTCCCTGAACAGCTGCATATCACGGGGGCTGTTCGATGCTAATGCAGAACGCCATAGGATGTTTTTGTGTTGGTTAAGGGCAGTCAGGTCTGGGGAGAACCAAGGGCTATATCTGTTCCTGGTTCTAAATTTCTTGAATGGGGCATGTTTATTTAAGATGGATAGGAAGGCATTTTTAAAGAATATCCAGGCATCCTCTACTGACGGGATGAGATCAATATCCTTCCAGGATACCCCGGCCAGGTCGATTAGAAAGGCCTGCTTGCTGAAGTTTTTCAGGGAGCGTTTTACAGTGATGAGTGGAGGTCGTTTGACCGCTGACCCATTACGGATGCAGGCAATGAGGCAGTGATCGCTGAGATCTTAGTTGAAGACAGCAGAGTTGTATTTAGAGGGCAAACTGGTTAGGATGATATCTATGAGGGTGCCCCTGTTTTAAGGCTTTGGGGAGGTACCTGGTAGGTTCATTGATCATTTGTGTGAGATTGAGGGCATCAAGTTTAGATTGTAGGATGGCTGGGGTGTTAAGCATGTTCCAGTTTAGGTCGCCTAGCAGCACGAGCTCTGAAGATAGATGGGGGGCAATCAGTTCACATATGGTGTCCAGAGCACAGCTGGGGGCAGAGGGTGGTCTATAGCAGGCGGCAACCGTGAGAGACTTGTTTTTAGAGAGGTGGATTTTTAAAAGTAGAAGTTCAAATTGTTTGGGTACAGACCTGGATAGTAGGACAGAACTCTGCAGGCTATCTTTGCAGTAGATTGCAACACCGCCCCCTTTGGCAGTTCTATCTTGTCTGAAAATTTTGTAGTTTGGAATTAAAATTTCAGAATTTTTGGTGGTCTTTCTAAGCCAGGATTCAGACACAGCGACATCCGGGTTGGCAGAGTGTGCTAAAGCAGTGAATAGAACAAACTTAGGGAGGAGGCTTCTAATGTTAACATGCATGAAACCAAGGCTATTACGGTTACAGAAGTCGTCAAAAGAGAGCACCTGGGGAATAGGAGTGGAGCTAGGCACTGCAGGGCCTGGATTCACCTCTACATCGCCAGAGGAACATAGGAGGAGTAGAATAAGGGTGCGGCTAAAAGCAATACGAATTGGTTGTCTAGAACGTCTGGAACAGAGAGTAAAAGGTTTCTGGGGGCGATAAAATAACATCACGGTATAATGTACAGACAAAGGTATGGTAGGATGTGAATACAGTGGAGGTAAACCTAGGTATTGAGTGATGAAGAGAGAGATATTGTCTCTAGAAATATCATTGAAACCAGGAGATGTCATTGCATGTGTGGGTGGTGGAACTAATAGGTTGGATAAGGTATAGTGAGCAGGACTAGAGGCTCTACAGTGAAATAAGCCAATAAATACTAACCAGAACAGCAATGGACAAGGCATATTGACATTAAGGAGAGGCATGCTTAGTCGAGTGATCAAAAGGGTCCGGTGAGTGGAGAGGTTGGTTGGGGGTCACGGCAATTTAGACAGCTAGCCCGGCCATCGGTAGCAAGCTAGCATAGGATGGAGGTCTGTTATTAGCCACCTCTTGCGTTCCGTCAGTAGATTATTGGGGTTCCGTGTGGTAGAGGGGATTAATCCAAATCACACAACAACAATAAAAATAAAAACAATAGATATAGTTATAGAGGCCCAAGAAGAAAGCATAATAATAATAATAATAAAAATAAATAAATAAATTGTCCGATTGTCTATTCAGATAGCAGCCGATAAGACAGCTAACGGTTAGCAGGCCGCAGATGGGCGTTCAGGTAACGTCGCGACGGAGGTGCCAGCCGGATAACTCCTTCGAGTAGATAACGTCGGCAGTCCAGTTGTGAAGGCCTGGTGGGGCTCCGCGTAGGCAGTAAAACGGGTCCGGATAGGTGACTGCACCCCAGGAGTGATTGATGGAACTCAGGAGTGATTGACGGAGCTGGCTAGCTCCGGAATAATTGATGTTTGCTCCTGAATCGACGAAAGCCGATAGTGACACGGATAGCAGCTAGCTAGCTGTGAGATCCAGGTATGAATGTCCAGAGTTAGCGGTTGAAATCCAGGGACATGGAGAGAAAAATTGGTTCGGTATGTTCCGTTCCGAGCCGCGCTGCGCTGCGCCGTACAAAACTGGCAATAGATTTTCGAGCTAAAGGATAGCTGATGACCACAAACCGTGGTTAGCTGAATACTAACGATTTGCCAGTAAAGAAGCTAACTAGCTTCTGAACTAGCTTCTGAACTAGCTTCTGGATTAGCTTCTGGGCTAGCTTCTGGCTAGCTCCTGGCCAGCTTCTGGCTAGTTTCTGGCTAGCTTCTTGGAGTTTCTGGCTAGCTTCTTGGATAATACTTTTTTATAAATATAAATTGGTGAGGCGGGTTGCAGGAGAGTGTTTTGAAGATGAGTTAATGGAAAATGTAAAAAAATGTATGTGAAAAAAGATGTAAATATATATATATACGGGACACGACAAGACGAGGACAAAAGACGTCTGAACTGCTATGCCATCTTGGTAAAGATGAAGATAAAGATATAAAAAAAATCAGTCAATGGAAATCTGTGGATTTCACATGACTGGGAATACAGATATGCAGCTGTTGGTCACAGATACCTTAAAAAAAAGGTAGGGCAGTGGATCAGAAAACCAGTCTGTATCTGGTGTGACCAACATTTACCAACATGTTGGTGGATATTGGCGGGAACTGGAACATGCTGTCGTACACGTTGATCCAGAGAATCCTCAATGGTTGACATGTCTGGTGCGTACAGTATGCAGGCCATGGAAGAACTGGGAAATTTTCAGCTTACAGGATTTGTGTACAGATCCTTGCGACACGGGACTGTGCCTTATCTTGCTGAAACATGATATGATGGCGGTGGATGAATGGCATGACAATGGATCTCAGTATCTCATTATGGTGTCTTTGTGCATTACAATTGCCATCAATAAAATGAAATTGTGTTCGTTGTCCGTAGCTTATGCCTGCCCATACCCTAACCCCACCACCATCATGAGGTTCTCATCAGAAAACCTCTCATCCACACGACGCCATACATGCTGTCTGCCATCTGTCCAGTACAGTTGAAACGAGGATTCATCCGTGAAGGGCACGCTTCTCCAGCGTGTCAGTGGCCATTGAAGGTGAGCATTTTCCCACTGAAGTCTATGCCGAACTGCAGTCAGGTCAAGACCCTGGTGAGGAGAACGAGCATACAGACGAGCTTCCCTGAGACAGTTTCTGACAGTTTGTGCAGAAATTTTGGGCTCAGACGATCGTGCAGGTGAAGAAGCAGGATGTGGAGGTCCTGGGTTGGTGGGGTTACATGTGGTCTGCGGTTGTGAGACCAGTTGGACGTACTGCCAAATTCTCTAAAACGACATAGAGCCGGCTTATGGTAGAGAAATGAACATTAAATTCTCTGGCAACAGTTCTGGTGGACATTCCTGCAGTCAGCATGTCAATTGCACACTCCCTCAAAACTTGTGGCAAATTTTAGAGTGGCCTTTTACTGTCCCCAGCACAAGGTGCATCTGTGCAATGATCATACTGTTTAATCAGCTTCTTGATATGCAACACCTAACAGGTGGATGGATTATTTTTTCAAAGAAGAAATGCTCACTAACTGGGATGTAAAACAGATAAATAAGCTTTTTGTGCGTATGGAACATTTCTGGGATCTTTTATTTCAGTTCATGAAACACTTTTACTTTTATGTTGCATTTATATTTTTTGGCTCAGTGTAGATTAATCATCTACTTTTGTGTTATTACATTGTTTTGACGTATACAAAGTATTCAAGAAGATAGATGCCTGTGCCTCTAACTAACTAGACAGTACCATTAGGTCTTATAGGGACATTAGAAAACCTCTGGTCAGTTGTGCAAAATGTTGTAGGCTACTAAATGTGTGAAGTAATGAGAAGGGGAAGATATTTTGGCTAAGCATTTGCAACATAATGTTGTACAACAAGGGGCAAATCAGGACACTGAAATTAACTTTTGAAGCAGAGATTGTGAAATGCTGAATTAGCTAATTTTACCTTGCCATCCAACTTTGAGGATTTACTAACAATGTTGGTCCAACACCTTATCAACTATCAAATCAAATCAAATGTATTTATATAGCCCTTCGTACATCAGCTGATATCTCAAAGTGCTGTACAAAAACCCAGCCTAAAACCCCAAACAGCAAGCAATGCAGGTGTAGAAGCACGGTGGCTAGGAAAAACTTCCTAGAAAGGCCAAAACCTAGGAAGAAACCTAGAGAGGAACCAGGCTATGTGGGGTGGCCAGTCCTCTTCTGGCTGTGCCGGGTGGAGATTATAACAGAACATGGCCAAGATGTTCAAATGTTCATAAATGACCAGCATGGTCAAATAATAATAATCACAGGCAGAACAGTTGAAACTGGAGCAGCAGCACGGCCAGGTGGACTGGGGACAGCAAGGAGTCATCATGTCAGGTAGTCCTGAGGCATGGTCCTAGGGCTCAGGTCCTCCGAGAGAGAGAAAGAAAGAGAGAAAGAGAGAAAGAGAGAATTAGAGAGAGAGCATACTTAAATTCACACAGGACACCGGAAAGGACAGGAGAAGTACTCCAGATATAACAAACTGACCCTAGCCCCCCGACACGTAAACTACTGCAGCATAAATACTGGAGGCTGAGACAGGAGGGGTCAGGAGACACTGTGGCCCCATCCGATGACACCCCCGGACAGGGCCAAACAGGAAGGATATAACCCCACCCACTTTGCCAAAGCACAGCCCCCACACCACTAGAGGGACATCTTCAACCACCAACTTACCATCCTGAAACAAGGCCGAGTATAGCCCACAAAGATCTCCACTACGGCACAACCCAAGGTTGTGTTCTATGTTTTTATCAATAGGGATACAGTATGTATACATATGGTGCTTATGCATAAACAAGAGCCAATGGCTAAGCTGATGTCCATTTACTTTTGAATATAATGTTAACAACAATACCTTCACAATAAATCTGTTATTTGTCAACTTTCATAACAATTAGCTAAGATCCTTTGTGCATCTCCTGGTCACTATCATTGCTGTCGCAGCTGTGCTACAGAGGCCGGGTCAATAACCCCAAGGGTCAGCCATGTAGCCTTTTAAGCTCTCAGAGCAGAGCTCTCTCTGGTGGTAATGTACTCTTATACTCTCTGATACTCCCTGCGTGTGTGTATGAATCTCACTACTACTCATAGTTGTAGTGAGTAAGATTCATACACCCTCTGCTTGTAGAGATTGAATTGTCTTGTGGTTGTGGATTTAAGACCTTTATTTAATATAAAGATGATATGATAGACAGAGACATACGAGAAAATGTGATCCAACAGACCACTCAGTGAAATGCTCTTTATACTTGCACGGAAGGAATGAATGAATTTCTGTATAAGTACACAGTTATCTGTATGTTAGATCCCAGATGGTTTCATGTCCTTGTTTGAATGATTGGACCATAAGTAGGTGTTGATGATGGCTTTCATTTGTTTTGTTTATGTGAGATGCTTTCAGTTCTTCTATTGCTTTAACTGAAATGTAGGAGAGTTTTTAAAACTGTAAACATTCACTTCAGTCAACATGTTGTGCATGAGATCACTGAGAGAAACTACTGTGTAGGCTACCAGTAGATACCATGAAGATAATCAAATCACAATTTCTCACTGTTTGGCATTGCATGCGCATTATTAATTACACGTGTCTGAAACTGCAATTCTAAAATGTATTGTTTCCATGACGATACATGATGTCATTGTCTACAAGTCTAGTCGTTTTTAAACAAGGCCTGCACAGGATGACAATTCAAATGTACACAGTTACAGACAGACTGTATCAGAGCAGATTAAAAAGCACAACAACTAGATTACTTTCCCCCTTCTGATGACCAGGTGGCGAATCGCATCTCTGCATGTCTGGCAGACATATCAGTGTGGATGACGGATCACCACCTCAAGCTGAACCTCGGCAAGACAGAGCTGCTCTTCCTCCCGGGGAAGGACTGCCCGTTCCATGATCTCGCCATCACGGTTGACAACTCCATTGTGTCCTCCTCCCAGAGCGCTAAGAACCTTGGAGTGATCCTGGACAACACCCTGTCGTTCTCAACTAACATCAAGGCGGTGGCCCGTTCCTGTAGGTTCATGCTCTACAACATCCGCAGAGTACGACCCTGCCTCACACAGGAAGCGGCGCAGGTCCTAATCCAGGCACTTGTCATCTCCCGTCTGGATTACTGCAACTCGCTGTTGGCTGGGCTCCCTGCCTGTGCCATTAAACCCCTACAACTCATCCAGAACGCCGCAGCCCGTCTGGTGTTCAACCTTCCCAAGTTCACTCACGTCACCCCGCTCCTCCGCTCTCTCCACTGGCTTCCAGTTGGAGCTCGCATCCGCTACAAGACCATGGTGCTTGCCTACGGAGCTGTGAGGGGAACGGCACCTCAGTACCTCCAGGCTCTGATCAGGCCCTACACCCAAACAAGGGCACTGCGTTCATCCACCTCTGGCCTGCTCGCCTCCCTACCACTGAGGAAGTACAGTTCCCGCTCAGCCCAGTCAAAACTGTTCGCTGCTCTGGCTCCCCAATGGTGGAACACACTCCCTCACGACGCCAGGACAGCGGAGTCAATCACCACCTTCCGGAGACACCTGAAACCCCACCTCTTTAAGGAATACCTAGGATAGGATAAAGTAATCCTTCTCACCCCCCCCCCCTTAAAAGATTTAGATGCACTATTGTAAAGTGGCTGTTCCACTGGATGTCATAAGGTGAATGCACCAATTTGTAAGTCGCTCTGGATAAGAGCGTCTGCTAAATGACTTAAATGTAATGTAAATGTAATTACTTAGCCTGAGTTTCAGCTATACTGCGGTTAATGTGATGTCTATTAGAATGAGAAAAACAATAATGTTTTCAAGTGAGAAACATAATATACATTGTGGTGAGGGAGATGTCATTGTTGACAAGCTGAAGTTGGTAGAAGCTGTAGTTTTGTTTTTGTATATATTTTTATTAGTAGGGAGGGGTTGGTAATCATATTTTTTTTTGTCTGAGAGGAAGCCATCTTGAGCCCCAATGGGTACAGCAGCATTATGAGACAAGTAGATGAGGATCCAAAAAGTAGATCAAGTGACAGCAAAATGGCCACATCAATTATGCATACAGACATGATCTCATAGAGTGGATAAGAGTCTTTGTTCACATGCACATTGTTTTACGCTGAGCGAGTGTGGTGCCATGCAAATGGACACGAGGGACACATTCGTTTTACAATAATGTATCAGCAGAATAGCAATATGTTGCTCAAAAAACAAATGTGACTAATGTTGTGCATTATATGATTTGTTTTCAGAATGCTGTAGCCTCTAAAACACAGTTATGTAGATTTGTCTCAATTATGTGGTTTAATCAAGGGTATCAACCTGAAATGTTTGATGAGAATGAGATGGATATAGATGTGCTGGGTTATAAATGGGGAAGGACACGTGGTTGAATTATGGTCTTGACTTCATTCTGATCTTCCACATGTGATGTTCACCTCATTGTGGGCAGAGAAAAACTTTACCGTTTCACTCTGAATCATTGTCTACCCCTTCCTCTTTTTTAAGGCATGTTGAGGGAAATAATAACAAAACAAGTCGTTTACGCCATCCTCCCTGGGAGTGTCACGCCCTGACCTTAGAGAGCCTTGTTTATTCTCTATTTGGTTAGGTCAGAGTGTGACTTGGGTGGGCAAATCTATGTTTCTATTGTCACGTTCTGTCCATCGTTCGTATGTGTTTTCCTTGTTTTAGTGTTGGTCAGGACGTGAGCTGGGTGGGCATTCTATGTTGTATGTCTGGTTTGTCTATTTCTATGTTTGGCCTGATATGGTTCTCAATCAGAGGCAGGTGTTAGTCATTGTCTCTGATTGGGAACCATATTTAGGTAGCCTGTTTTGTGTTGGGTTTTGTGAGTGATTGTTCCTGTCTCTGTGTTTTGCACCAGATAGGGCTGGTTTTGGTTTTCCACGTTTATTGTTTTGTAGTGTTCATGTTTATCCGTTTTTATTAAACATGAGTCAATATAACCACGCTGCGTTTTGGTCCTCCTCTACTTCACCACAGGAAAACCCTGACATCTATTTCTTTGTTGGTCTAGTATGGTTCCCAATCAGAGGCAGCTGTTTATCGTTGTCTCTGATTGGGGATCATACTTAGGCAGCCCTTTTTCCCACCTTAGATTGTGGGATCTTGTTTTTGCATTGTTGCTGTCTAGCCCTGCATAACGTTGAGTTCGGTCTTGTATTTTGTTGTTTTGTCGGTGTTCAGTATTTAAAATCATGAACACTTTCTTTGGTCTCATTCATCTGACGACAGACGTAACAGGGAGAAATCATTTAAATCCCCATAGTAATTATTAATTCTGATCAGTTTAATTTGGAGATTATTAACCATGTGTCTCAGTAAATGCTGTCCTAATTTTAAACTGAACTGGGAATATTTTTTCTGTCATTTGAGTAAAGAATGGGTTTAAGGCCTGGTTAAAGTTTTCTATTACAGTTGTAATGGGGAAGTACTAATAAATAACCAGCTTTGTTAGCCATCTGGGGGTGAAACATCACATATCTTAAAGCTGGTGTATTCAGAGGTCAACTCTCCTGCCATTTTTCAGATGATCTATGAACATTTTATGGCACCCTTTAGATAAATGTAAAAAATAATTTTTGGTCATATGTAAATTCAATGTCAAGTTATTAAAATGTGTATGACCAAACAATATTTGACCAGGTCAAAACTTAGGAAGAGAACCATGAATGCAGTCCCTCACTGCATTACAATGTAATTCAATTAGATTTGGTAAATCCTCTCAGGGGATTTATAACATACTGAACACACTGTATTTACATGAATGTGATGTGTTATCATTGTATCGTCTCTTCCAGACCATCGGTGTGAGGAGTCATTATGAGCAAGGCAATGGACCTAGAGTACACTACCTTCTCTCTGGAGACAGTTGACAGGAAGAATGATGAGAGGGCACAGAGCAGACAGGTGAAGAAGCCTGACCACCATGGACTCAGACTAACAGGAGGAACTGGAGAAGGCCATACCAAAGTTAAGATTCAATCTCAACTTTGACAAGTGAGACGTGCCGTTCACTGAGAGACGTGCCGTTCACAATAATAACAGTTTTAACATTGTTTGAGAGGACACACCTGTCTTCCTCAGGGGGAAGGATTTGTTAATCAGAAGCTCATTTACGATATCATTACAATAAGAATAAGAATAATAATTGTTTTAAAGCTCTTTTGGGCAAGACCATGTGTATTATGTTTTCTAATTGAAAAATAAATGCTTTCCCAATACTAAAGTCTAACATGTTTCTTTGTAGGAAAATAAAAGGTTTGGAGGAGAACAACGAGGAGGGGGCGCTGTTTGAGGCTGTGTCCACTGGGAATGTCATGAAGCTTGAGGGTCTGGTTCAGTACCTGCATCAGTCCATGAAGAAGCTCTCCAACACTGAGTGTTAGGCAGACTGTGTATTATATTCTGTAGTATTGTATAATGTTTGCATTTAAGGATACCATTGTACATTAGTACTTTACAGCTTCATGTCCACACCCCGGGTACACTATAGCCTTAACCCTAGCCATTACCCTAACCCTATCTTCATGTCCCCATCCCAGTTCAACCCTAACCTCAACCCTAACCCTAGAATGGTTATAAATTGTACTTATAGCTGTAACCTTAGCCTTAACCCTATACCTAACCCAAGTACATAGTAAGTACAATGTAAGAATGAGTTATTACAATATTTGTTACACTGTGATTACACAGTTATAAGGGCCCTGTAATGTAACGCAGCTAGCCTAGTGGCTAAGAGTGTTGGGCCAGTAACTGAAAGTTTGCTGGTTCGAATCCCTGGACAGACTAGGTGAACAATCTGCTGGAGTGCCCCTGAGTAAGGCACTTAACCTTAATTGCACCTGTAAATCGCTCTGGATAACAGCGCCTGCTAAATGACAAAAAAAATGAACGTAAATGGATAATATTTTTTGTCTGTGTATTCTTTTATACTCCATTCTTTCACCTCCTCCTCTCCTAGATAAATCGTATGGTAAAAACACCCTGCTGAAGGCTCTACTGAATCTGAGAGACGGCAGAAATAACGCAATTACATTTCTCCTTGACATCTCAGAGAAGATGGGGGACATCAAATAACTTATAAATGTAGCATACACCGACAGCTATTACAAAGGTGAACTTTCATATAACCAGAATTATCATTACCTGATGTTGTTCATCTATTCTACACCATGCTTCTGACAACTCAGTTTTATGTACACAGCCCTCAACCAATGTAATATAAAAATACAGTCATGTTAGTTTATGTGTAAGGCCATGCATTTTCTGACTGTCTATCCTTTCTTCCTCTGTATCATTCAGGGCAAACAGCCCTTCATATTGCCATTGAGAGAAGGAGCGCCTATTCTGTTCAGCTATTGATCAAGGAAGGAGCAGAAGTCCATGCCGAAGCCTGTGGGAAATTCTTCCAGCCTCATGATCTACTCAGCTTTTGCTGTAGTTTGGTGAGTGTGTCAGTATCACTGAGCCTTGAACAGTGCCCTCCTCTGGTAGGTTTGCAACAGACTTTCCTGCTTGTCAGACCTCCAGTCATTCTTCTGAGAGAATAATAATTCCCTTGTTTATGACTTAGGGAATTGTATGAAAGTGTTTTGTGAAACTTACAGAAAGTGTGTTTGCATATCCATAAAATACAATTGTCACTGTTGTGGTGGGTAGAGTGATGGAAAATACATTAAAGTGAGGGAAATGTGTTTCCAGGTGAGCTGACTCTGCCCCTGGCTGTTTGCACCAACCAGTCTGAACTCCTACCATTGGGTGGATGTGAGAGAGAGGGACTCCCTGGGTAACATGGTGCTGCATGCCCTGGTGGTGGTGTCAACTGATAACACACCAGAGAACACGGACTTCATCACCTCCATGTACGACTACATCACCTCTCCACTGCTGCTTGCCTGCACCCCAGGTGGACCAGGGCCTGACGCCTATAAAACTGTCTGCCAAGTTTGGCAAGATCAGGGTTAGGAACGTGTCTGATATGGAGTAATGTTGTATGGTTGTTCGGCCCACTACTCTATGTAGACCTACTGGAGAACAGATCAACAGTTTGTTGTTTACAAATTAAGCCATCTGATCTTTATTGTAATATTTTGTTCATGTTAGACATCAGAAGAAAATACATTGTTCCTCCATATGTGTTTATGATAATGTGCTACATCCTTCCATTACGTGTTGGCCAATTGTTGTATTCTTCCTCTAGCTGGTTGAGAACATGATGCATCATGAGTTTCGTGAGAGGGAGACCAGACACCTGTCCCGTAAATTCACTGAGTGGGTGTACAGACCTGTCCCTTCCTCCCTGGATGATTTGGCCTCACTGTGACTCCTAGGAGAACAATTCTGCCCTGGAGATTGTCTACAGTGTTAATATAATAAGGATCAAATCATTAGCCCCATTTGGTGCTACAATGCATCCGTTGTCCTGATTCTGTTCACATGTATCTACACTGTGTCTGCATTTTGACCAGATTTCCTGATCCCTCCCTGTATGCAAATTATTTCAGAAATATTATTTCAAAATAATTGTCACGTCTAATCAAGGTGGGTGGAATCAGGCGCAGAGAGCAGATAGCGATATAAAGTTTATTCTCCGGAGAACAAAATAAACACGGTCAACCCAAATACACACAGGGTGAAATTATCCAACACAGGATAACAGACTAACCGGAGAATAAGAAACACAATAACACCGACAGATAAAAATGAATGACAAAATAAACAATCCCGCACAAAACAAGGGCGGGACAACCTACATTATATACAGACACTAATTAACTAAACAACACACTGGTGAAACCAATCAGACAATACAACAGATACACGAAAAGGGATCGGTAGTGGCTAGTAGGACGGTGACGACGAGCGCCGAGCACCGCCCGAACAGGCAGGAGAGCCAACCTCGGCGGAAGTCGTGACAATAATATGTATTTATTTAAAGACACATATTGATGGCCTGAGAAAATGGTGCCTCCTGTCAATGATTTAAGAGGGCTGGATAATGATTATTTAAATGATTTCACTGTTCAGCTCCGTCTATACACAATGTGCCTGACTACATTCGGAGGTGGTCAGGAAGATCAGATCACAATGCATCTTTTAATCGTCTAAACCTGTCTAGAAAAGTGGGTACAATCAGAATGTGTACAAGATTAAGGACATGTTAGCACCAGATTTAAATGGGGCTCTAAATGCCATATCCTGTCGTTGTGCCCTTGAGAAAAGCACTCAACCCTTATCTGCTCCAGGGGTGCTGCGCGGTGGTTGACCCTGTGTTCCAACCTCTCTGTGGGTGTGTCTTGGGGGTACGTGTACTGTAAGAAAATGCATTTCAAGAGAAAGAGAGACCAAAAGTAAGACCTACTTGCATCAAAGTGTGATTCTACCCACTGGGCACAGATGTCAATTCAACGTCTATTCCACATTGGTTCAACTTAATTTAATTGAAATGACGCGGAAACAGCGTTGATTCAACAAATGTGTGCCCAGTGGGTAGTAGTATCCATTTTATTTTAGAATGCTCAAAATCGAGCCTCTGAACTGGAGGAGTGGGACAAGTTCGCTGCTCAGATGTTTTTCTTAACTGCCTACAAGAAGAAGGGAATGGTGAGGTCTTTCTGCATGATCACAATAAGATACATTATTCTAGCTGAAACTGAGCAACTCAGTTTGGATCCAGGCGAACATCATGCAGGAGATCAAATCAGTGTTGCCAAAGTGCTGTCCATAGAAACAATTTTCACTTCAGCTCAATTTCTCTCACTCTCTGATATCCAGACACCTTTTACTCTGGAGCATACCAGACAGTAATTCCTGAGTCTAGCGGGTCAACTTTTTACAGCAGTAGAAGCCTGTCACTTATTCCCAGGAGGGGTGTGTGCATGTGTGATGTGTGATTTTACATACTGTATGTGTGAAAGCCATCCTAAGCCATGCCATGTTGCTCATGGACGTTTATTGGCAGCTCTATGCATGTGTGGCTAGGAAATGACTGTTTCATACTGTAAGTGTCAGAGGTTATTTTTTGGAGTGAGTGATAAAACTCGAGTTCAAGTTGACTTTGTTTGTAGTTTTCTGCAGACAATCTTCCTGTCCTCCTCTGTGCTGTACTGCTGTGGGAGGGTGGAGTACCTGGGGTTCTTTGTGCTGTGTCTGTCTCTCAGCCGGGTCACCCTGTGCTACTTCTCCAGGGGATACGGACACATAGGCATCTACAGTGTTATGATAAAGAAGGTATAATGGATACCAGGGCCTGTTTTCACAAAGACTCTCAGAGTAAGAGTGCTGATATAGGATCACTTGCCTTTTAGATCATATTGAATAAAATGATATGGACAGGGGGGGACCTGATCCTAGATCAGCAGTCCTGGACAGGTCCTGGTCACACTCCTATAGAAAAGCTATAGGATTCATTGCCACGGGGTATTTACAATAAATGTATGATTGGGACAACATTGGTGTCGTGACCCAGCTGTAGTTATAATCCACAGTTCCTTTGATACTCTCTTTTTTACTATGTCTTCTTTTTCCTTTGCAGATGATCCTAAGTGATATCTTGCGCTTTCTCTTTGTCTATGTTGTCTTCTGCTTTGGTTTTTCAGCAGGTATTTCATTTCTCTTCTGTCACTTTTGTATGCAGGGACACAGAAACACAGCCCGTCAGTGGCTCATGAATTCAAAATTAATCTGTTTATTCTTCCAACACCATCAAAGGACCTATCAAAATTGTAGATGACAGTTCCCTCGTACAATGACACTTCTAAAACACTGAAAACAAATGAGACAGTATAAACCAACAATATGATTTATATTAAAAAACAACTGTCAATGGACCGTAATAACGCATTCTCGGTCCCTCCACAGCAGTGGTGTTACAGACTCTGGTTTTTCCATTTATATTTTGAGGTTGGATGTGGTGTCACCTTATTAGTCAGTAGGTGTTACACCTGTGCTGGTTTGTCCATCTCATTAATCGGAAGGTGTTTCACCTGTGCTGGCCCATGTGATATTTAAGAGTGACTGGCCCAGTGCTCCACTTGTCTTAAGAGATGTCGAGGGTTAACACCTTTAGTTGGCTCTCCCAATTTTATTTCTAGAAAAACAATCCTTTATCTGATTTCCCCTGTTTTCATTTTTCTCCACCTTTTGGTTTGTGTCCTGCCTTTAAGTTTGGTGTAGGTTTTTCATGTTGTTTGCCTCTGTAGCGTGCTTCATTTATGGAGATTTATTTGCCACCTGCAGAGAGTTGACAGACTGGTTGCAGTGTCAGCTCTTACGCACCTTCTCCCAAGCAGTGGCAATTTTAGCATGTACATCTTGGTGGGGTAAAAAAAAGTGGGATGTATGCCAGCAAAGCCACTGCACAACACTAAACAATACATTAATTGCACTATACCACTGCTACACCTGGCTATCAGCGGAACCTTGTCTGGTAGCGAAACAGTTCATTCAGCCTCATTTACTGCCTTTACAAAAACAGCTGATATGGCTGACTTGCTTAAACAAATGTGGTTTCTACTGACTATTGAGATGTACAAACTATGACATAAGGGGACAACAAGCGGAGAAGAGGCAATCTGTAATTTCCATTAAAACATTGAGTGAGCTAGGAAGGACGCAGTCAATATAACTATTTGTGAAGCACTTTTGAAATGTACAGCGACAGAATTCAGAACATGTGTAACGGCGTTCTTTGTTTGTTGAAAGAGAGTCGGACCGAAATGCAGCGTGGTTGTTACTCATGTTCTTTAATGAAGAGAATGACGATACATGAAACAACTAAAATAAATACAAAAACAACAAACGGAACGTGAAACCTAATGCAGCCTATCTGGTGAACACTACACAGAGACAGGAACAATCACCCACGAAATACACAGTGAAACCCCGGCTACCTAAATACGGTTCCCAATCAGAGACAACAAGAATCACCTGACTCTGATTGAGAACCGCATCAGGCAGCCAAGCCTATGCAACACCCCTACTCAGCCGCAATCCCAATAACTACAAAACCCCAATACGAAATACAACTAAATAAACCCATGTCACACCCTGGCCTGACCAAATAATTAACGAAAACACAAAATACTAAGACCAAGGCGTGACAGAACCCCCCCCACCCCCACCCTCCCTAAGGTGCGGACTCCCGGACGCACCTCAAAACCATAGGGAGGGTCTGAGTGGGCGTCTGTCCATGGTGGCGGTTCCGGCTCGGGACGTGGACCCCACTCCATTAATGTCATAGTTCCTCCCCTTCGCGTCCTGGGATAATCCACCCTCGCTGCTGACCATGGCCTAATAGTCCTCACCCAGAACCCCACTGAACTGAGGGGCAGCTCGGGACTGAGGGGCAGCTCGGGACTGAGGGGCAGCTCGGGACTGAGGGGCAGCTCGGGACTGAGGGGAAGCTCGGGACTGAGGGGCAGCCCGGGACTGAGAGGAAGCCCAGTACTGAGAGAAAGCCCAGTACTGAGAGGAAGCCCAGTACTGAGAGGAAGCCCCGTACTGAGATGAAGCTCAGGCAGGTAGTAAGCTCCGGTTAGATCCTGGCTGGCTGGCGGATCTGGAAGATTCTGGTTGACTAGCAGATCTGGAAGAGACTGGTTGACTGGCAGATCTAGAAGATCATGGCTGACTGGCGGATCTAGCTGCTCTATGCAGACTGACAGCTCTGGCTGCATCATGCAGACTGACAGCTTTGGCTGCTCCATGCAGGCTGGCAGCACCCTGCAGACTGGCAGCTCCTTGCAGACTGGCAGCTCCTTGCAGACTGGCAGCTCCTTGCAGACTGACAGCTCTGGCTGCTCCATGCAGACTGACAGCTCCTTGCAGACTGACAGCTCCTTGCAGACTGGCAGCTCCTTGCAGACTGACAACTCTGGCAGCTCCTTGCAGACTGACAGCTCTGGCTGCTCCATGCAGACTGACAGCTCCTTGCAGACTGACAGCTCCTGGCAGACTGGCAGCTCCTTGCAGACTGACAGCTCTGGCTGCTTCATGCAGACTGACAGCTCAAGCTGCTCCGAACAGGCAGGAGGCTCCGGCAGCGCTGTAGAGGAGGAAGGCTCTGATAGCGCTGAACAGGCGGGAGACTCCGACAGCGCAGGAGGGAAGGAAGGCTCTGATAGCGCTGAACAGACAGGAGACTCCAGCAGTGCTGTAGAGGCGGAAGGCTCTGATAGCGCTGAACAGGCGGGAGACTCCGACAGCACAGGAGAGGCAAGGCACACTGTAGGCCTGATGCGTGGTGCTGGCACTGGTGATACTGGATCGAGGACACGCACAGGAAGCCTGGTGCGGGGAGCTGCTACCGGAGGACTGGTGTGTGGAGGTGGCTCTGGATAGACCGGACCGTGCAGGCGCACT
The DNA here is from genome assembly GCF_023373465.1 of Oncorhynchus keta. Classification (NCBI taxonomy): domain Eukaryota; kingdom Metazoa; phylum Chordata; class Actinopteri; order Salmoniformes; family Salmonidae; genus Oncorhynchus; species Oncorhynchus keta. Next base: position 23,192,258 of record NC_068432.1, on the reverse strand, counting down.
GGAGCTCTTGAGCACCGAGCCTGCCCAACCTTACCTGGCTCGATGCCCACTCTAGCCAGGCCAATACGAAGGGCTGGTATGAACCGCACCGGGCTATGCACCCGCACTGGAAACACTGTGCGCTCCATAGCATAACACGGTGCCTGCCCGGTCTCTCTAGCCCCCCGGTAGCACAGGGAGTTTGTGCAGGTCTCCTACCTGGCATAGCCATACTCCCTGTAAGCCCCCCCCAATAATTTTTGGGGGCTGACTCTCAGGTTTCCATCCGCGTCGCCGTGCTGCCTCCTCATACCAGCGCCTCTCCGCTTTTCCGCCTCCAGTTCTTCCTTGGGACGGCGATATTCTCCAGGCTGAGCCCAGGGTCCTTTTCCGTCTAATATCTCCTCCCAAGTCCAGAAGTCCTTTGATCGCTGCTCCTCACGATTAACAGGGAGAGTTGGCTCAGGTCTGACTCCTGACTCTGCCACTCTCTCCCTGAGCCCTCCCCCAATACATTTTTGGGGGTGACGTTCGGGTTTCTTTCTGCGCCGCCGTGTCTTTCTCTTCGACTCCATTCTCCTATAGCTCTCTTCGCACTGCTCCAGCGAATCCCTGGCGGGCTCCGGCACTCTCTCTGGGTCGACCGCCCACCTGTCTATTTCTTCCCACGTAGTATACTCCATACCTCTGCTGTCCATAACGTCCTCCCTTCGCTGCTCCTGCTGCCTGTTAACACGCCACTCGGTCCGTGTGTGGTGGGTGATTCTGTAACGGCGTTCTTCGTTTGTTGAAAGAGAGTCGGACCGAAATGCAGCGTGGTTGTTACTCATGTTCTTTAATGAAGAGAATGACGATACATGAAATAACTAAAATAAATACAAAAACAACAAACGGAACGTGAAACCTAATACAGCCTATCTGGTGAACACTACACAGAGACAGGAACAATCACCCACGAAATACACAGTGAAACCCCGGCTACCTAAATACGGTTCCCAATCAGAGACAACGAGAATCACCTGACTCTGATTGAGAACCGCCTCAGGCAGCCAAGCCTATGCAACACCCCAATCCCAATAACTACAAAACCCCAATACGAAATACAACAAAATAAACCCATGTCACACCCTGGCCTGACCAAATAATTAACGAAAACACAAAATACTAAGACCAAGGCGTGACAACATGGGCCGTACTTAATGTTCTCCCTGTACACCAGGTCAGAACCGTAAGATAAAAAAAGGGGGCATATAAGCAGACAATGAAAGCTCTTACAATATTCGATGATAACATTTCTCAAAAACAAATTATAGGCTACATGTGCACCACCAAGTCAGAACAGTAGGTGAAAATAGATCAAATTATTAGGGTGAGGCACTTGGGCTACTAACAGCTTACTACACAACATATACTTATGTATACTGTAGCTAAGAAAGTAATACTATCTCCCTGGCATATTACGTAACTTATGCAGCAGCATACAAGACATGTTTGACTCACCTTGTTGTGCTGTGCTCACTTGAACAGGAAGGTGGCACAGCGGTCCTTTGTGTGTAACTTTGGCATCAAACTTTGTCATCAAAGTCTGGCGTTCTCTGGATTTATGGTGCTTTCAAGACAACTGGGAACTCGAAAAAAAAAGAGTTTGAATCATGACGTCAGTGATCTCCAGAAAGAGGCCAGAGTTCCTGACTTGGAACTCCAAGTTGGATTTCCGTTCAAATTTTTTTCCTCAATTGGGTACTTTTCCCACCACTGACTACCAAGTTCCAAACTGCCTCTGGAAGAAACATCAGCACAATAACTGTTTGTCGAGAGCTTCATAAAATGGGTTTCCATGGCCGAGCAGCCGCACACAAACCTAAGAACTCCATGCGCAATGCCAAGCGTTGGCTGGAGTGGTGTAAAGCTTGCCACCATTGGACTCTGGAGCAGTGAAATGCATTATCTGGAGTGATGAATCTCGCTTTACCATCTGGCATTCTAACGGACGAATCTGTGATTGGCGGATGCCAGGAAAATGCTACAGTGTCTTGCAAAAGTATTTATGTTGAAGAATACCCGTAAGCGGCTACATTGCGCAACTGGTCACCTGATGGCTCCCAGAGTGACTCTCGCGTAAAATACAGAGGTAGCCATTATTCCAATCGGTCCTACTGAAAAACGAATTGTCCCGATGGATATATTATTGAATAGATATTTGAAAATCACCTTGAGGATTGATTATAAACAACGTTTGCCATGTTTCTATCGATTTTATGGAGCAAATTTGGAAGATTCTTTGCCGTTTTTGTGACAAAAAATAATATTTTTGGAAAAAAGGAACATTTGCTATCTAACTCGGAGTCTCGTGAGTGAAAACATCCGAAACTCATCAAAGGTAAACAATTTAATTTGATTGCTTTTCTGATTTCCGTGACCAAGTTACCTGCCGCTAGCTGGGCAAAATGCTATGCTAGGCTATCAATAAACTTACACAAATGCTTGTCTAGCTTTGGCTGTAAAGCATATTTTGAAAATCTGAGATAACAGGGTGATTAACAAAAGGCTAAGCTGTGTCTCAATATATTTCACTTGTGATTTTCATGAATAGGAATATTTTCTAGGAATATTTATGTCCGTTGCGTTATGCTAATTAGTGTCAGTCGATGATTACGCTCCCGCATGCGGGATGGGGAGTTACTAGAGTGAAAACCTGCTCCAGAGCGCTCAGGACCTCAGACTGGGACGAATGTTCACCTTCCAACAGGACAACAACCCTAGGCACACAGCTAATACAATGGAGGATTAGCCTCGGGACAAGTCTCTGAATGTCATTGAGTGGCCCAGCCAGAGCCTGGACTTGAACCCAATTGAACATCTCTGGAGAGACCTGGAAATAGCTGTGCAGTGACACTCCCCATCCAACCTGACAGAGCTTGAGAGGATCTTCAAAGAACAACGGGAGAAACTCTCCAAATACAGGTGTGCCAAGCTTGTAGCGTCATACCCAAGAAGACGCGAGGCTCTAATCGCTGCCAACGGTGCTTCAACAAAGTACTGAGTAAAGGGTCTGAATACTTATTTAAATGTGATGTTTCATTTTTTTTTGTATAAACTTGTAAAAAAAATTAAATAACTGTTTTTGCTTTGTCATTATGGGGTTTTGTGTGTGGATTTATGAGGGGGAAAAACTATTTAAAATAGGGCTGTAACGTAAGAAAATTTTGAAAAAGTCAAGGGGTCTGAATCCTTTCCGATTGCACTATACTTCATCCAAAGTAACCCCAATATGTACCTTAGCAGATATCTTCCCCAACAAGTCAGCTTTTACTTGATCAATTATGGCCATTTTTTGACCCACAACCAAAACTGGAATTCGAGTGGACTTGCTTTATCCAGTCATCTTCTTCAATATAGACCATACATCCCCCAGCTCAGTACCCCTGCCTATTGTAAAGCAGAACTGTCTCCATGCATTTCTCTATGAAGCTATCTTTCCTTTGGAAGTCAACTAGATTCTCAGTAGTCATATTCCTATGCAACACTCTGTAAGCACTATTTCTTTCTTGAATAGCCGCAGTGCACTCTTCAGTCCACCAATGAACCACCTTCCTTTAGTCACACACTTCACTCACTGGTACATATAAATTCTCAGCACTTAAAATCAGATGTCACAGAGGCAGCACATACATCAACCGGCCTTTCTAAAGACAACTCTCCAACTTACTTTAAGCAATGATCACCAAACTTTTCCCAGTCTGCTTTATGAAAGCCCCATCTTCTGAATGGTACCCTATCTGGAATAATAACATCAAAGTTCATGGTACTCGAAACCGGGAAATGATCCCTTCCAACAGTAGAATGTTTAATTCCATTCCATTCACACATAGATACAATAGAGTTAGAAGCCATTGTGAGGTCCAGGCAGGATGTAACCCCTCTAACAACATCAACTCTTGTACCACAATGATCGTTAAGACATACTAATGCTCTTGCTTCCATAATATCTTCCACAATAGTACCATTAGCATCTGTATGTCTACTTCCCCATAAACTACAATGTGCATTAAAGTTGCCGCACAATATCTCTCTAGAGCTCAATTCTCCTGATATTTCATAAAAGATCACTACAGATAGTTGACGACAAGGGTTGTACAAATTGTATAACTTAATATTACTACATGCACTGTAGATTTCCACCATCAAACATTCATATTCAGATGGGACAGTTATATTATATAAAACCACCACCCTGTACAATTGATCTATCAGATCTGATTGAACAATAACCAGTAAAAATAAAACAAGATGTGGTCCAAGTCATGTTTTTTGAACACATATCACATCATGTTTGATCTCTAAATCAATTTCATATACAGTTGAAGTCGGAAGTTTACATACACTTTAGCCAAAGACATTTGAACTCAGTTTCTCACAATTCCTGACATCTAATCCTAGTAAAAATTCCCCGTCTTAGGTCAGTTAGGATCACCACTTTATTTTAAGAATGGGAAATGTCAGAATAATAGTGGAGAGAATTATTTATTTCAGCTTTTATTTCTTTCATCATATTCCCATTGGTCAGAAGATGACATACACTCAATTAGTATTTGGTAGCATTGCCTTTAGCATTGCCTTTAAATTGTTTAACTTGGGTCAAACGTTTTGGGTCGCCTTCCACAATCTTCCCATAATAAGTTGGGTGAATTTTGGCCCATTCCTCCTGACAGAGCTGGTGTAACTGAGTCAGGTTTGTAGGCCTCCTTGCTTGCACATGCTTTTCAGTTCTGCCCACAAATTTGATATGGGATTGAGGTCAGGGCTTTGTGATGGCCACTCCAATAACTTGACTTCGTTGTCCTTAAGCCATTTTTCCACAACTTTGGAAGTATTCTTGGGGTCACTGTCCATTTGAAAGACCCATTTGCGACCAATCTTTAACTGATGTCTTGAAATGTTGCTTCAATATATCCTTGTAAATTTTCCTCCTCATGATGCCATCTATTTTGTGAAGTGCACCAGTCCTTCTTGCAGCAAAGCACCCCCAAGACATGATGCTGCCACCCCCATGCTTCACGGATTAAATGGTGTTCTTCGACTTGCAAACATTGCACTTTTTCCTCCAAACATAACAATGGTCATTATGGCCGAACAGTTCTATTTTTGTTTCATCAGACCAGAGGACATTTCTCCAAAAAGTACGATCTTTGTCCCCATGTGCAGTTGCAAACCGTAGTCTGGCTTTTTTATGGAGGTTTTGGAGCAGTGGCTTCTTCCTTGCTTAGCAACCTTTCAGGTTATGTCGATATAGGACTCGTTTTACTGTGGATATAGATACTTTTGTACCTGTTGCCTCCAGCTTCTTCACAAGGTCCTTTGCTGTTGTTCTGGGATAGATTTGCACTTTTCGCACCAAAGTACGTTCATCTCTAGGAGACAGAACGCGTCTCCTTCCTGAGCTGTATAACAGCTGCGTGGTCCCATGGTGTTTATACTTGAGTACTATTGTTTGAACAGATGAATGTGGTACCTTCAGGTTTTTGGAAAATGCTCCCAAGGATGAACCAGACTGTGGAGGTCTATAATGTTTTTCTGAGGTCTTGGCTTTTGATTTTCCCATGATGTCAAGCAAAGAGGCACTGCGTTTGAAGGTAGGCCTTGAAATACATCCACAGGTCCACCTCCAATTGACCCAAATTATGTCAATTAGCCTATCAGAAGCTTCTAAAGCCATGACGTCATTTTCTGGAATTTTCCAAGCTGTTTAAAGGCACAGTCAACTTAGTGTATGTAGACTTCTGACCCACTGGAATTGTGATACAGTGAATTATAAGTGAAATAATCCACCTGTAAACAATTGTTGGAAAAATTACTTGTGTCATGCACAAAGTAGATGTCCTAACTGACTTGCCAAAACTATAGTTTGTACATAATAAATTTGAAAAACTAGTTTTAATGACTCCAACCTAGTGTATGTAAACTTCCGACTTCAACTGTATCTTAAACTCCTGACCGTTAGCAACAAGGCTTCTGGCATTCCACTGATGGAAAAACAAAAACCATAACTCTAATTATCATCATACTGAGACTTTACATCATTAGTATTATTAGGAGTCAACACGTCAACAATCATGGAGAAAGTAACACCTGTTACTCCTGAAAACTCGGTTGCTGCTTCCACAATGATCTTCAACTTGGCTGTACTTCTTTCCACAAACACAGTCAGGTTGATAACCCTTCTAATGAAGGATATAAAGTAAATCTGATGAACTATTAAGGTGTCCTTTCACACTACACATTTGTGAGAACAATTATTATATGTATATACAGTGCCTTGCGAAAGTATTCGGCCCCCTTGAACTTTGCGACCTTTTGCCAAATTTCAGGCTTCAAACATAAAGATATAAAACCTTATTTTTTTGTGAAGAATCAACAACAAGTGGGACACAATCATGAAGTGGAACGACATTTATTGGATATTTCAAACTTTTTTAACAAATCAAAAACTGAAAAATTGGGCGTGCAAAATTATTCAGCCCCCATAAGTTAATACTTTGTAGCGCCACCTTTTGCTGCGATTACAGCTGTAAGTCGCTTGGGGTATGTCTCTATCAGTTTTGCACATCGAGAGACTGACATTTTTTCCCATTCCTCCTTGCAAAACAGCTCGAGCTCAGTGAGGTTGGATGGAGAGCATTTGTGAACAGCAGTTTTCAGTTCTTTCCACAGATTCTCGATTGGATTCAGGTCTGGACTTTGACTTGGCCATTCTAACACCTGGATATGTTTATTTTTGAACCATTCCATTGTAGATTTTGCTTTATGTTTTGGATCATTGTCTTGTTGGAAGACAAATCTCCATTCCAGTCTCAGGTCTTTTGCAGACTCCATCAGGTTTTCTTCCAGAATGGTCCTGTATTTGGCTCCATCCATCTTCCCATCAATTTTAACCATCTTCCCTGTCCCTGCTGAAGAAAAGCAGGCCCAAACCATGATGCTGCCACCACCATGTTTGACAGTGGGGATGGTATGTTCAGGGTGATGAGCTGTGTTGCTTTTACGCCAAACATAATGTTTTGCATTGTTGCCAAAAAGTTCAATTTTGGTTTCATCTGACCAGAGCACCTTCTTCCACATGTTTGGTGTGTCTCCCAGGTGGCTTGTGGCAAACTTTAAATTACACTTTTTATGGATATCTTTAAGAAATGGCTTTCTTCTTGCCACTCTTCCATAAAGGCCAGATTTGTGCAATATACGACTGATTATTGTCCTATGGACAGAGTCTCCCACCTCAGCTGTAGATCTCTGCAGTTCATCCAGAGTGATCATGGACCTCTTGGCTGCATCTCTGATCAGTCTTCTCCTTGTATGAGCTGAAAGTTTAGAGGGACGGCCAGGTCTTGGTAGATTTGCAGTGGTCTGATACTCCTTCCATTTCAATATTATCGCTTGCACAGTGCTCCTTGGGATGTTTAAAGCTTGGGAAATCTTTTTGTATCCAAATCCGGCTTTAAACTTCTTCACAACAGTATCTCGGACCTGCCTGGTGTTTTCCTTGTTCTTCATGATGCTCTCTGCACTTTTAACGGACCTCTGAGACTATCACAGTGCAGGTGCATTTATACGGAGACTTGATTACACACAGGTGGACTGTCTTTATCATCATTAGTCATTTAGGTCAACATTGGATCATTCAGAGATCCTCACTGAACTTCTGGAGAGAGTTTGCTGCACTGAAAGTAAAGGGGCTGAATAATTTTGCACGCCCAATTTTTCAGTTTTTGATTTGTTAAAAAAGTTTGAAATATCCAATAAATGTCGTTCCACTTCATGATTGTGTCCCACTTGTTGTTGATTCTTCACAAGAACATACAGTTTTATATCTTTATGTTTGAAGCCTGAAATGTGGCAAAAGGTCTCAAAGTTCAAGGGGGCCGAATACTTTCGCAAGGCACTGTACACACAATGTTAGAAGAAATTGATCGGAAAAGTGAGACAGAGATTGTTGGAGGACGATTCATTTAGCGATTCCCAAATGGAGGAATATTTTTTGAACGGAGAGGACATTGTTTTGCACTGGTAAGTTCTTCTCATGCTAATGCCGTTGTTTGAAATTAATAATATAAAATATTATTTGTGATTTTTTTTAATTTTTAGTAGCAATATATAAAAATGTAATGAAATGTGTAAAGTACACGTTGGCTATACATTGTGGGTGGGAGTATGTTTGTCTGTATGTTTATTACCCATAGCCTATGTTTGTGTGTGTATATATACATATTGTGGAATAGAGGGAGCATGGCCGAGATGCGTGTCTGCCACTCCACCACACCCCACCCCCACATGAAATAGCCTATTTGAGGCTGTTGAGGGGAGGGCAGGCCCACAATAATGGCCAAAGTGAAATGGAGACAGTAGATGCAGCTGGTCTGTTGTAATATAATAGAGACAGTAGATCTAGCTGAAATGCCATAATATAAAATAGACAGTAGATCTAGCTGGTCTGTCATAATATAAATGAGACAGTAGATCTAGTAGGTCTATAACAATATATTCAACCTCATGTTGAATATATATATTTATATATTTATTTTTGTATTTTTTTTTCTCCATTTTTTTTTTGGGGGGGGGCGGTGTGTTAGAATACCATTTTGGTATTTTGTATATAGTTATTCCATTCAAAATGTATAACTTCACCAATTTGGCCACTTGGGTACATTTGGGCTACTTGTGTGGGACACCTGGGTGACTTCATGATAAATGTCATGTAAGCACACTCATTTTGGAAGTTATCATTATGAAACTTTGCACAAGTACTGTTGCCCTCTTATGTTGTTCACTGAATTTGTCCCCATCATCCTATCTGAATGTTTGTTTTGTCTTGTTCATTTTAAAGATGATGATACAACAATAAAAATGAAGACGTGTGTTTTTTTCATTCTATTATCTAAACCAGATCTATTGTGTTATATTCTCCTACATTAAATTCTCATTTACACAAACTTCAGAGTGTTTTCTTTAAAATGAAACCAAGAATATGCATATCTTTGGTCCTGGGCCCGAGCTACAGGCACTTAGAATTGGGTATGTCTAAAGGCGGAAATTTAAAAAAGTCTGTAAGAGGTTTTTTAAGCAGCAGGTGAAAATACTGCCAGACACTGGAGGAGCCCAGTTCTTCATTTTGGATGGTGTTTTTCCTTAGTTTGACACTTTTTACGGTTACAGTGAACTGATTACGGTGTGTTTGTACAAGGAGTGGAGATGGGCTACATGTAAGTTTCTTTGTATAATGTGGAACTCGAGTCTGATCTTATTTCTGGTTCCGTTGTCGTTGGAGTGAGGCCTAGTGAAGGGGGTCTCAATCATTTTCGGAAACGATTTGGCTGGAGGGAAGTTCGTGCCAAATCCTGTTGTTTGTAAGGAACCCAGAGTAGAACCCTAGAGTGTTCCCAGAGTGTGCCATTACATGTGCTATGTCTAAGAAAGTCACCGAGAGCAACTCTAGTGTTGAGGATGTCAGCAATCCCACCACGGTCGATCTGTCTGAGATGTTTATGGGTGACCCCGATTTCAGTAAACCTGAGTTGACCTCTCCTTTGAAAACCCCAAAGGTGAGCAAGTTTGTAGGACCGCTGAAGAAAGAGAGGTTCCCTATAGTTGACACTTCAATGTCTAGGAAGCATCAGAGTAAAGATGTTTCCCTCTCCTCTCCTTTTGCTGAGATACAGTACATACAGAGAAGGAGTTTGATGAAGTTTTGTGGGTTACTTTGACAGAGATGGTGTTCTAATAAGGAAATGGGATTCTCCCTCCACTTCTGGTGAAAACGATTGGCACGGTGCATCTCAAATTGCCATTCCAGACAATAGATATTGAAGTTGGCTCACAGTGGTAGTATGACAGGCCATCTTTGGGTCAACAAGATGTATGACCATATCTTGTGTAACTTTGTCTGGCCGGGTCTAAAACAGGACGTTGTGTTTTACTGTAAATCCTGTCGCGTTTTCCAGTGGACAGGTAAACCGTACCAAGCTGTAACTGTTACACATTTGCAGAGCATTCCTGCTTTTGACAAACCTTTCAGCCGGTGGTGGATTGTTTTGCTCCTTTGCCCAAAACAAAAAGTGGCAACCAGTTTCTCTTGACCATCATGTGCGCTGCTACTTGTTTCCCTGAGGCCATTCCACTGAGGAAAATCTTGGGTCCCAGTATTGTTAAGGCACTGGTAAAATTATTTTCAACATTTGGACTTCCGCAAGTGCTACAGTAGTTGGGTGTTACCCATTACCACTCTAGTGCATACCTCCCAGAGTTTCAAGGTGCATTTGAGCAATTTCATGAGAATTTGAAGTCTATGTTTAGATCTTACTGCTATGAGTTTGGGAATAACTGGGACTGTTTGCAGCGCTAGAGGTTGTTCAGGAATCTCTTGGTTTTATTTCGAATGAGCTTGTGTTTGGACATCATGTCAGAGGTCTTTTGAGCTTGCTGAGAGAGCGGTTGCAAGAAGACACCTTAAACACAAAAAACAATCTGTTGGAACACGTTAGTGCTTTCGATACAGTTTGCCAGTGAGAATCTGGAGAAGGTGCAAATGAAAATGAAAGCTTGGTACAATTGAAAGGCCGATCCTTCACTTTCAATGTTGGTGACCATATCTTGGTTTTGTTACCTGTTCTGCTGTCACCGTTGCAAGCTCGTTATTTTCAGGCCCTTACCCCATAGTGAAAAAACGTAGTAATCTGGAATACATCATCATCATTTTCCACTACAAGACCATGGTCCTTACCTACGAAACAGCAAGCGGAACTGCCCCTCCCTACCTTCAGGCTATGCTCAAACCCTATATCCCAACTCGAGCACTCCGTTATGCCACCTCAGGTCTCTTAGCCCTCCCACCAATACGGGAGGGCAGCTCCATCTCAGCCCAGTCCAAGCTCTTCTCTGTCCTGGCACCCCAATGGTGGATCCAGCTTCTCCCAGAAGTTAGGACAGTAGAGTCCCTGCCCATCTTCCGAAAACATCTGAAACCCTACCTCTTCAAACAGTATCTTAAATAATCCCCCCCACAAATTATAAGAATTGTTTAGCAGTACATGCACTTGACCCCCCCTTCTAGCTCGGACTCTACTGATATTATTGAGGAAAAATGTACTTTCTATGCCTGTGATATGTGGTTGACCCACCTAGCTATCTTAAGATGAATGCACTAACTGTAAGTCGCTCTGGATAAAAGTGTCTGCTAAGTGACTAAAATGTAAATGTAAATCATCACCTCACCAGAGCGCAGGAAAAAAACATTGCTGTGCCAGCATGTTGAAATCATACTTCACCGGTTAAGTTTGGGCGGAGAAGTCGGTGGAATCTGGTAGTGATGTTCTGCCTGTGGCCACTGCTGTCACATTTGACTATAGTCTTCCTCAAGAGCATGAGGAAAGCCCAATATACCCGGTGTCTGTGGGATGGCTGAGTAACTCAGAGATTCTTGAAAACCTTGCTGTCTTTTTGACACACTTGTCTCCAGAGGAAAAAGGCAACTTTCTTTTAGAATATCAGGGTTTATTCTCAGATGAGCCAACTCAGACAAATGTACTAGGGTATGACATTGACGTTGGGGACTCTGTCCCAATCAAACAACATGCCTATCGAGTGAATACTGAATAGAGAAAGAAACTCTGCAGTGTGGTGGAGTTCATGCTTGAGCATGGCATTGCACAACATGGCAACAGTCCATGGAGTTCACCCTGTATATAAGTACCTAATGCGAATAGGTCTCTGTGGTTTTGTTTCGATTTTCGGAAACTCAGTGCCGTTACCAAGTCAGACTTGTACCCTTTGCCCCGGGTCCTTTGCCCCGGGTCGACGATTGTGTGGACCATGCAGGCACTGCTAAGTACATTAGCAAGTTCGATTTCCTGAAGGGATGTAGGCAGGTTTCTAAATGAGCGCGCCAGAGTTGTTTGCTTTTGTCACTCCTGATGATGTGTTTTCCTACCTTCGTCCCCCATTGCTGATTGCCTTTCAAGTGTGTATCCCTGCCTCAAATCTTTTTTGACTGCACGTTTTGCTGTTTAAAAAAAAAGTTTTGTTTTGGTTGCGTTTGTTCCAAGGGGATGAGAGTCATAGAAACCTACATGATTTTATCTCTGTTTCTCAAAAACTTCTGCGTTTTAGGCAGAGAAAAAAAAGAGAAAAAAGGTGACTGTCTTGTATTTCATTGTTGACAGCCAGTAGACATCATGTTTATATTGGAAAAGGCGATGCATTTAAATGGATCATATTGTGAGATGGAAGTTGTTTTCTGTTGGTTGTGAGCAAACTTGTACAACAAAAATATTGTATGTATTTGTTGTCTTAAGGGTGAAGGTATTACAGTCTTTGGTGTTTCCATTTGTATTTAGAGGTTGGATGTTAGCATGTGGGACACACTGATTGGTATCACCACGTTAGTCAGGTTTTACACCTGTGCTGGTTTCTCCATCTCGTCAGTTGGAAGGTTTTTCACCTGTACTGGCCCGGGTGAAATTTAAGTGGCTAGCCTAGTTGTCTTGAGAGATGTTGAACGTTAACACCTTTAGTTGGCTCTCCCTATTTGATTTGTCTGATTTTCCCTGTCTTTGTTTTGCTCCACCTTCTGGTTTGCTTCCTGCCTTTAAGTTTGGTATGGGTTTTTCTTTTGTTTGCCTCTTCCTGGGCACATTTACTGGGTGTCTTTTAGGTCCCAGTTATTGTTGCTAGTCAAATCAAATCAAATCCAATTTATTTATATAGCCCTTCGTACATCAGCTGATATCTCAAAGTGCTGTACAGAAACCCAGCCTAAAACCCCAAACAGCAAGCAATGCAGGTGTAGAAGCACGGTGGCTAGGAAAAAACTCCCTAGAAAGGCCAAAACCTAGGAAGAAACCTAGAGAGGAACCAGGCTATGTGGGGTGGCCAGTCCTCTTCTGGCTGTGCCGGGTGGAGATTATAACAGAACATGGCCAAGATGTTCAAATGTTCATAAATGACCAGCACGGTCGAATAATAACAAGGCAGAACAGTTGAAACTGGAGCAGCAGCACAGTCAGGTGGACCGGGGACAGCAAGGAGTCATCATGTCAGGTAGTCCTGGGGCACGGTCCTAGGGCTCAGGTCCTCCGAGAGAGAGAAAGAAAGAGAGAATTAGAGAGAGCATATGTGGGGTGGCCAGTCCTCTTCTGACTGTGCCGGGTGGAGATTATAACAGAACATGGCCAAGATGTTCAAATGTTCATAAATGACCAGCATGGTCGAATAATAGTAAGGCAGAACAGTTGAAACTGGAGCAACAGCATGGCCAGGTGGACTGGGGACAGCAAGGAGTCATCATGTCAGGTAGTCCTGGGGCATGGTCCTAGGGCTCAGGTCAGTTGAAACTGGAGCAGCAGCATGGCCAGGTGGACTGGGGACAGCAAGGAGTCATCATGTCAGGTATTCCTGGGGCATGGTCCGAGGGCTCAGGTCCTCCGAGAGAGAGAAAGAAAGAAGGAGAGAATTAGAGAACGCACACTTAGATTCACACAGGACACCGAATAGGACAGGAGAAGTACTCCAGATAAAACAAACTGACCCTAGCCCCCCGACACAAACTACTGCAGCATAAATACTGGAGGCTGAGACAGGAGGGGTCAGGAGACACTGTGGTCCCATCCGAGGACACCCCCGTACAGGGCCAAACAGGAAGGATATAACCCCACCCACTTTGCCAAAGCACAGCCCCCACACCACTAGAGGGATATCTTCAACCACCAACTTACCATCCTGAGACAAGGCTGAGTATAGCCCACAAAGATCTCCGCCACGGCACAACCCAAGGGGGGCGCCAACCCAGACAGGATGACCACAACAGTGAATCAACCCACTCAGGTGACGCACCCCCTGCAGGGACGGCATGAGAGAGCCCCAGTAAGCCAGTGACTCAGCCCCTGTAATAGGGTTAGAGGCAGAGAATCCCAGTGGAAAGAGGGGAACCGGCCAGGCAGAGACAGCAAGGGCGGTTCATTGCTCCAGAGCCTTTCCGTTCACCTTCCCACTCCTGGGCCATACTACACTCAATCATATGACCCACTGAAGAGATGAGTCTTCAGTCAACTTTTTATTGGACACCCCCATGAGTGTCTTTCAGAAACCCTCCTAAAACCCCACCTGTTTCATTTTTGTTGTTGTCAGCGGCTCTTTGTTAGTTCCCCACTCTGTTTGAGCACCAATTTTTGGTTTTCTTCCTGGGGAACATAACAGTGGTCACTTTGCTAATGGAACCTGAATCAACGGCCAATAAAACAGCACATTCAATAAACAACACAGCTGAAAAAGGTATAACCTTTTCCCCTCTCATTAAAGAGGATTCATTTAGGAAACGTCTCTCACAACACCATGGAGCTGTTCAAGTTCACCATTGGCATGGGAGACCTCGAGAGTTCACAGAGGGGTTATTATTGATTTTCCAGATGAAGGCTCTTTGAAAAGAAAGGAGGGGCACTCTCCTTGACCTCATCCACTAATGTCTAGCACCCACCTAGGTGATGCCAAAGCAGCCATTATATATGGCATATACAGTTGAAGTCGGAAGATTACATACACCTTAGCCAAATACAATTAAACTCAGTTTCTCACAATTCCTGACATTTAATCCTAGTAGACAATGATTTATTTCAGCTTTTATAACTTTCATCACATTCCCAGTGGGTCAGTAGTTAACAAACACTCAATTAGTATTTGGTAGCATTGCTTTTAAAATGTTTTACTTGGGTCAAATGTTTTGGGTAGCCTTCCACAGTCTTCCCACAATAAGTTGGGTGAATGTTGGCCCATTCCTCCTGACAGAGCTGGTGTAACTGAGTCAGGTTTGTAGGACTCCTTGCTCGCACACATTCTTCCAGTTCTGCCCACAAATCTTCTATAGGATGGAGTGGAGGTCAAGGCTTTGTGATGGCCACTCCAATAACTTGAATTTGCTGTTCTTAAGCCATTTTGCCACAACTTTGGAAGTAATCATTGTCCATTTATGAGTTGAGTTTATTTTTTATTTTTACAGGGACAGTGCACATTAATCAACGTTTCAGTAAAAGTGCCGGTTTTAGCCAGCCGGCTAATTTTCAACCGCAGTCCCTGGGCAGGTTATTAAAAACAATTACAATATAGACAATAGCAACATAGAACAAGCAAGACATAGCATACAGACAGAGCAACATAGGACAAGCAAGACATAGCATACAGACAGAGCAACATAGGACAAGCAAGACATAGCATACAGACAGAGCAACATAGGACAAGCAAGACATAGCATACAGACAGAGCAACATAGGACAAGCAAGACGTAGCATACAGACAGAGCAACATAGGACAAAAAGCAGCAAGACCAAATTCATAAAAGCAACAAAGTGTTTCCACACCTCACAAGCTACAGACAACAGACAACATTGAAAGCGGCAACACACAGCTAGGGACCATGTTCACAAATCTGATTGACCTTTAGCCATGTCTTCAAGCATTTTGTGAAAGTGTGATATGTGGTGCAGTTATGTGTGTCTGATGGCAGTGTATTCCAGACATGGGAAGCTCTCACAGAGATTGCAGATTTACTAAAGGTGCTTTTTCTTAGGGGAACTATACAGTCACCTCTCATGGCAGACCTTGTGGATCTGCTGCCATATGTCTGTGTTTTCTGTTTAACAAAAATATTGAGTGGAGGGGGAGCCAGGCCATTAAGGATCTTGAATACAAGACATGCGTCGGTGTATTGCACAAGATTTTCCCAACTCAAGAGCTCATGCTTTCTAAGGATGTGACAATGATGATGGCTATTGGACTTCCTATCAAGCACTTTGAGAGCCTGTTTGTAGACAGACTGAATAGGTTTTAATGTTGTACAGCAAGCTTGGGCCCAACTAGTCAAGCAGTATGTTAAGTGGGGGAGTATCATAGAGTTGAAGTACAGTTTTGCTACCTCTGTAGTCAAACAATTTCATATAAATCGGAAATGAGCTAGGTTGAATTTAGTTATTCGAACTACCTTTTTCACATGCTTTTTAAAAGAGAGGTTGGAATCAAGTATGATGCCACGGTACTTAAAATCAGATACCACCTGGAGCTTCTCCCCTGACACATAGACATCTGGCTCAGTAGCATCTGTTGCCCTCTTTGTGAAGAACATGCAAACAGTTTTTTTCACATGGAGATGCAAACACGAGTCACTGAGCCACTTTGTAACCTGGACCATTACAGTAGTGAGTTCTTGTGCAGCTTGTTGTTTGCTCTTTGCATGCACATATATCACTGTATCATCTGCATACATTTGAACTTCAGACCCAGTACAGACAGAAGGCAGATCATTAATGTACAGGCTGAACAGGAGGGGCCCCAGTATTGACCCTTGGGGCACGCCCACGTCATAGCTACGAGTGGGCGACAGCTCATTGCTCACTCTGACACACTGAGTTCTGCCTTCAAGGTATGATTTCATCCATCTCAAGGCATCAGGGGAAAAGTTGAACTTGGACAATTTTGTGATGAGAATCTCATGGTTAACAGTACCAAAAGCCTTCCTTAGGTCCAGAAACACAGCCCCAACAGCACCCCCTTTGTCCATCTTGGACTTCACATTTTCCAGAAGAAAGCAGTTGGAAGAAGTTTGGAACCACCAAGACTCTTCCTAGAGCTGGCCGCCCGGCCAAAGTGAGAAATCGGGAGAGAAGGGCCTTGGTCAGGGAGGTGACCTAGAATCTGATTTAAATATGACAGAGCTCCAGAGTTCCTCTGTGGAGATGGGAGCACCTTCCAGAAGGACAACAATCTCTGCAGCACCCCACCAATCAGGTCTTTATGGTAGAGTGGCCAGACGGAAGCCACTCCTCAGCAAAAGGCACCTAAAGGACTCTGACCAAGATTCTCTGGTCTGATGAAATCAAGATTGAACACTTTGTCCTGAATGTCAAGCGTCACATCTGGATGAAACCTGGCACCATCCCTACGGTGTAGCCCGGGGCGGCAGGTATGCTAGTGGTTAGAGTGTTGGACTAGTAACCGAAAGACTGCAAGATCGAATCCCCGAGCTGACAAAGCAAAAATCTGTCATTCTGCCCCTGAACAAGGCAGTTAACCCACTATTCCTAGACCATCATTGACATTAGGAATGTGTCCTTAACTGACTTACCTAGTTAAATAAAGGTATAAAATAAATAAAAAGCAAGTCTTCTTATTGGTGTCCTTTAGTAGTGTTTTTTTTTAAAGCAATTCAAACTTGAAGGCTGAATCACAGTCTCCACTGAACAGTTGATGTTGAGATTTGTTTGTTACTTGAACTCTCTGAAGCATTTATTTGGGCTGAAATTTCTGAGGCTGGTAACTAATGAATTTATCCTCTGCAGCAGATGTAACTCTGGGTCTTCCTTTCCTGTGGCGGTCCTCATTAGAGCCAGTTTCATCACAGCACTTGATGGTTTTTGGGACTGCACCTGAAGAAACTTTCAAAGTTCTTGACATTTTCTGGATTGACTGAATTAAAGTAATTATGGCCTGTTGTTTCTCTTTGCTTATTTGAGATGTTGCCATCATATGGACTTGGTCTTTTACCAAATAGGGCTATCTTCTGAATACTAGCCCTACCTTGTCACAACACAGCTGATTGGCTCCAAGGGAAAAAAACCCACAAATGAACTTTCAACAAGGCACACCTGTTAGTTGAAATCCATTCATGAAGCTAGTTGAGAGAATGCCAAGAGTGTGCAAAGCTGTCATCAACGCAAGGGGTGGCTACTTTGAAGAATCTCAAATATATATATTTTTTATTTATTTGGATAACAGTTTTTTGGTTACTACATGTTTCCATATGTGTTTCATAGTTTGGATGTCTCCACTATTATTCTGCAATGTAGAAAATAGCAAGAATAAAGAAAAACCCTGGAATGAGTAGGTGTGTCCAAATTTTTGACTGGTACTGTACCTGTACATTCCTACTGGATAACATACAAAATAAATAATGAACTCCATAGTTTTGATTGCATCCAATATCAATAACAGGACAATCATCCCAACACAAAACCATTTCAACAAGAACCCATCACATCAGGGAAATAAAATATAAAGCCCCTCATTCAACTTTAGCTGTGAGAGTGTGCGTCTAGAATTGAATGACTGATTGCACTGCTGTCGTGCACAGCAGCAGCTGGTACACAGTGTGCTGCATCATTGATCTGCTGTCTGTGACAGCTGATGGATGTCATACACTCAGGGACAGTAATTGGTGCATGTGTCCTCTGGACTTGAACCTGTCATCTCAGAGTGGAGGAAGTCAACTGGAATAAATGGATCACCAACCTGGGCATAATCAATGTGGTTCTAGGGAGCGGAGATACGGCAATGGGGTCTCCTACACACCATACCAGAGGTAGGCCTAGTAGTGCAGGGGGGCTGAAGAGAAACTATTTGACTTTATGGTTTGAAGGCATTTTCACCCCTATTGGATCACATTCTAATATTATTCTGTCCAAATTAGTACTATTCAAATGCTATGAACAGTATATTTATGAGCAGTATACATTTGCTTCCTGCAACAGAAACTCAGAGAATAAGAACACCCCCTCCCAGCTGCCCACTGCACTGAAGATAGGAAACACTGTAACCACCGATAAATCCACTATAATTGAGAATTTCAATAAGCATTTTTCTACGGCTGGCCATGCTTTCCAACTGGCTACCCCTACCCCGGTCAACAGTACTGTATCCCCCACAGCAACTTGCCCAAGCCTTCCCCATTTCTCCTTCTCCCAAATCCAGTCAGCTGATGTTCTGGGCTGCCTCTCCTTCCAGTTCTCTGCTGCCAATGACTGGAACGAACTACAAAAATCTCTGAAACTGGAAACACTTATCTCTCTCACTAGCTTTAAGCACCAGCTGTCAGAGCAGCTCACAGATTACTGCACCTGTACATAGCCCATCTATAATTTAGCCCAAACAACTACCTCTCCCCTTACTGTATTTATGTATTTATTTTGCTCCCTGTTATTTCTATCTCAACCTTGCACATTCTTCCACTGCAAATCTTCCATTCCAGTGTTTTACTTGCTATATTTACTTCACCACCATGGCCTTTTTTTTGTTGCCTTTACCTCCCTTATCTTACTTCATCTGCTCACATTGTATATAGACTTATTTTTCTACTGTTTTATTGTAAATGAGAACTTGTTCTCAACTTGCCTACCTGGTTAAATAAAGGTGAAATAATAAATAAAATAAATATATCGCCATTAAAACACTGTATCATTCATCTTGATGTGCATTCAGCTGAAACTTTTTCTCCACAGAGAGGAGCTGGAGGGCGTTCCTGGGGACTGGTAGCCAGAGTGATAACGATGGGGAGCAGGTGTGCGCAATGATGGTTGCCAGGTGTGCGTAATGTGGGTTGTCAGGACTGGTGGTTAGTAGACTGGCGATGTAGAGCGCCAGAGTGGGAGTTGGCGTGACAGCACCCACCTCCTGGCGCACGGCTCCAGCTGCAGGATGGACTCAACAGCGCTCCTCTGGACTATACCCCTCCCAGTCCACCAGGTACTGGAGCCGACCCCACAATGTTTGGAGTCCAGGAGGGACGTGACGGCATAGACGGAGCTCCCATCGATGTCTTGGGGAGGTGGAGGAGTGTTGCTAGGGATGGCAACAGCCAGGGGACCAGGAACCATTGGCCCGAGGAGGGAAACCTTGTCGACCCTCCGGAGGACCTTGAAGGGGCTGACTTGAAGTGAGGCTGACTGTGACCCCCTGTTTCTCCATGAATGCTTTCCATACCCATGATGTGAATAGGATGCCATGATTGGAGATGATGTCCTTCCTCTGGAAGGCCATAGTGCCAGAAGACCTGCTGGAACAGTGCCTCAGTGACCTGGAGAGCGGTATGGAGAAATGGGAGAGAGGGATAAAAAAGCAGAAATTAGAGAATCTGGCAACAACAACCATAATAGTAGTGAAACCCTCAGAAGAGGTGAGATCAGTGATGAAATCAATGAACAGATGAGACCAAGGCCGCTGAGACACAGGAAGGGGAAGGAGTGTGCTGGGGAGATTTAGTTTGGGCACATAGCGAGCAGAAGTTGACATAGCGAGCAACGTCCTGCGCCAAGGTGGGGCCAGCAGTACTTTCCGGAGATACATTGAATAGTGCAGGTGATATCTGGGTGTCCAGCGATGAGGGATGTGTGTGCCCAAGTCAACAGCCGATCCCTTATCACCGTGGGAATGTAGGTGTGCTCTGGAGGACAGATAGCAGGCGCGGGTTCCCTCTACAGAGCCTGGCGAAGGTCCCCATCTACGTCTCAAAGCACAGGGGCAATGACTCAGGAGGACGGGTAGCCTGGGGCGGCAGGGTAGCCTAGTGGTTAGAGAGTTGGACTCATAATCGAAAGGTTGCAGGTTCAAATCCCTGAGCTGACAAGGCAGTTAACCCACTGTTCCTACGCTATCATTGAAAATAAACATTTGTTCTTAACTGACTTGCCTAGTTAAATAAAGGTAAAACAAACTCGGGAGGACGGAATTATTGGTGCACTCAAGACAGGAACCTCTCCTGAATCGACGAGACGGGACAGGGCATCAGCTTTGATGTTCTTTGAACTTGGGAAATATGACAAGGTGAAGTCGAATCTAGTGAAGAAAAGGGCCCACCTTGCTTGCCGTGGGATCAGCCGCTTCGCTGTCTGTATTTACTCCAGGTTCCGATGGTTGGTGAGGATGAGAAATGCGCCCTCCAGCCAGTGTCTCCACTCTTCGAATGCCAACTTACCGCCTAGAACTCCTGGTCACCGACATCATAGTTTCTCACTGCAGGAGATGGTTTTCTTTATTCTTTTATTAATTATATATATTATTTACCCTCTTTTCTCCCCAATTTCGTGATATCCAATTGGTAGTTACAGTCTTTTCCCATCGCTGCAACTCCTGTACGGACTAGGGAGAGGCCATTTGTCCTCCCTGAAACACTTCTTCTTCACACTGCTCACTTAACCCAGAAGCCAGCCACTCCAATGTGTCGGACGAAAGACCGTACAACTGGTGACCATGTCAGCATGCATGCGCCCGTCCCACCACAGGAGTCGCTAGAGCACGATGGCACTAGGACATCCCAGCCGGCCAAACCCTCCCCTAACATAGACGACGCTGTGTCAATTGTTCGTCACCTCATGGGTCTCCCAGTCGCTGCAACACAGCCGGGATCGTAGTGATGCATCAAGCACTGC
The DNA here is from genome assembly GCF_023373465.1 of Oncorhynchus keta. Classification (NCBI taxonomy): domain Eukaryota; kingdom Metazoa; phylum Chordata; class Actinopteri; order Salmoniformes; family Salmonidae; genus Oncorhynchus; species Oncorhynchus keta. Next base: position 23,171,049 of record NC_068432.1, on the reverse strand, counting down.
AGTGCCTTAGACCCCTGCACCACTTGGGAGGCCCACGGAAGTTTTTGAGTAGTATGCACATGGGTACATCCATTCAGTATACGGAAGGCCTTATCGGCTGCTGGACTCCACACCAAATTATGGGGACCACCCTTGAGGAGAGAGGTGAGAGGAGAAGCGATAGAGCTGAAGTTCCTAATGAAGCGGCAGTAGAAGTTAGCAATCCTCAAAAAATGTTGTAGCCCCTTTATGGTGGTTGGGACTGGCCATGACCTGATTGTATCGACCTTTGTCTCCTTCATCGTCACTCCCTGTGGACTGATCTGGTATCCTAAGAAGTAGAAAGCGGCCTGATAGAACTGCCACTTCTCCGCTTTCACATACATGTGATTCCTCAGGAGGTGTTCCAGGACTACTCTGACGTGGGTGACGTGATCCTCCAAGGTGGCCCTCTTGACCACAAAGAAGAAGCCTGCTAATGCAGGGGAGGTGGACATAAAACCCTGTTGGTGAACCTCCTGGATGTGCTCCTCCATAGCCTTGATTTCAGCTTCCGACAAAGGGTAGATGTGGCTGCACGGAGGCGCAGAGCCTGCAAGCAGGTCGATGGCACCGTCCCAAGGGCGATGAGGAGGGTGAATGTGTCAAGGACTTGGGGCTGGATCTAATCCATATAGCGGAAGATCCGTGTTAAAATTGAAGGTTGTTTATGGTTGAGCTGACAAATGCAGCATTTACAGTGAATCAGTGAGGAAGAGGCGAAGTCTGTTCACGCGGGATTACAGCGATAAGCAGACTTTTTTTTACAAGCATGCCTTTGGGATGACGTCTCCCACTGTTAGGGCGGAGACAAGACCATCTCATCATTATATACAGTATCTCTGCGTGAATGTGGTCTCCACGAGCTCGGGAACAACTCTCCCTTAGAACCAACTTCTCTGGTTTTAAACGGCCTACGGTATGTGGCATCGATAAGTCAGAAACATCAATTCTAGTGTCAAAATTAACTACAAAGTGTAAATAGGATAATATTGGTCATAAAGTAAGTCTTGTCCAAAACAGTTTTGTGAGCAAGTTCATCACGACTTACTGGAGGTTTGGGTATGGATTACAATCATGCCCACTTGCCCAGTGCCCACTGACACGAGAGAAGCAGCTGTGCTGATTGTGCTCTACACCATAGTCCTCTCCAAGCTCATCACCAAGCTGGGGACATTTAAAGAAATATAGCTGATATGGCTGACTTGCTTAAGCAAATGTGATTTCTACTGACAATCGAGATGTACAAATTATGGCATAAGGGGATGACAAGCGGATAGGAGGCAATCTGTCATTTTGCTTAAGACATTAATGAGTGGGCTAGGACGGACGTAGTCAATATAACTATTTGTTCAGCACTTTTGAAATGTATAGTGACAGAATTCAGAACATGGGCCGTTCTTACAGTATTCTCCCTGCACACAAAGTCAGAACCATAGAATAAAAAAGGGAGCATATAAGCAGACAATGAAAGCTTTTACAATAATAGATTAATACAATTCTCTAAAACAGGCTATAGGCTACATATGCACCAACAAATCAGAACAGTATGCTAAGTTATGAGGGGGAAAGGGACCAAATTATTAGGGTGAGGCACATGGGCTACTAACAGCTTACTACGCAACATACACTTAGTATTATGTTCTTAGCTACAGTATACATATCTCCCTAGCATATTACATAATTTATGCAGCAGCATACAAGACCTTTTTGGACTCACCTTGTGCTGTTCTCACTTGAACAGGAAGGTGGCGCTGCGGTCCATCTTGTGGAAAAATTTTGTCATCTAAATTTGTCTTCAAAGTCTGGCATTCACTTGATTTATGGTGCTTTCAAGACAACTGGGAACTCTGGGAAAAAATAAAGGTTGAATCATGATATCAGTGATCTTCAGTTCTAGAAAGAGGACCGTATTCCCGACTTGGAATTTCGAGTTTGATTACAGTTCAAAACATATTTTCCTATTAGGAGCTTGTTTTTTCCCGAGTTCCCAGTTGTCTTGAACTCACTGAAGTCTGAGACTTCCCAGTTCCGAGTTTCCAGTTGTTTTGAACACAGCAGAAGTAATGCTGGATTGATAGCATGGCCAATGTATTCAACATTTTAGGCTAATAATAGCCTAAACAAACCGCTATAGCTCCGTCTTTACATGCTTGAGCCAACAATATCTTTGCATATATTGTTGAGCATTTCACACTATAGGAAACGCACTACAATGCAAAACCCAAACTCTTTTACCAAACTAATTTGATCCAAATCAACTTCCACCGCAGTGCTGATCTCCTCTGTCCTGCGTTTTTCCCTGTGTTGAAATGGCCAGCTATCTTATTCCCTGTCCTTGAGCTGACATAACTGCAGCGCATCAGTTCCCCCTTTCAAACAGGGAACCCATCCACACTGAAATGTAAAATGTAATGAATGAAAACATTTTTTTCCTGTAAATTAACAAAGATGTAAACAACTCATTCACTCATAATGTATTCAACATTTTCTGGCCAATGGTGTTGCATGTGTATGTTTATCCTTTTAAGCTTGGAAAAGAGACCCTTAAACCCAGACTTGGACCACACACCCACTCCACTGAATAGCAGGCTAGTGATTGCTTTGCAACGCTTTCAGTTAGCCACTGATTCCATCCAAACCACTCATTGTTGAATTTGCGATTTCCAACTTGTTGTGTAAGGTTTATGTCCAATGGCCGATGAGCACCACTACGTTTTATCTATAATTTCTCTTCATATGACAAGGATTGAAAAGGATTTGCCTGTAGATTGTCAACTTGATTCAAGATGATGACTGCTTTGTCTAGCTTGCTAGCTAAGATTTTTAAATTATGATGTTGACATGTTCAATCCAATCATAGCAATGGTAGATATAAAGTGATTTGACGTCATTTTATCTGTGGCCAATGACCTTGAGCCTTCTTGGATGGACACTTCTCATGTAACTCTATGGTAGTAACAAAGCGGCTTCATTTCAAATAAAATAAAATAAATATTTTTGGTCACATACATATATTTAACTGATGTTATTGCGGGTGTAGCGAAATGCTTGTGTTGCTGCCTCCCAACAGTGCAGTAATATCTAACAATTCACAACAATACACACAAATGTAAAAGTAAAATAATGGAATTAAGAAATATATAAATATTAGGATGAGCAATGTCAGAGTGGCACTGACTAAAATACAGTAGAATAGAATACAGTTTAAAATGTACATGTGAAATGAGTAAAACAGTATGTAAACATTATTAAAGTGACTAGTGTCCATTATTAAAGTGAGCAGTGATTCTATGTCTATGTATATAGGGCAGCCGGCTAGTGATTGCTATTTAACAGTCTGATGGCCTTGAGACAGAAGCTGTTTTTCAGTCTCTTGGTCCCAGCTTTGATGCACCTGTACTGACCTTGCCTTCTGGATGACAGGGGGGTGAACAGGCTGTGGCTTGGATGGTTGATGTCCGTGATGAACTTTTGACCTTCCTGTGACATCGGGTGTTGTAGGTGTCCTGGAGGGCAGGCAGTGTGCCCCCAGTGATGCGTTGGGCAGACCACACCACCCTCTGGAGAGCCATGCGGTTGCGGGTGGTGCAGTTGCCGTATCTGTACAGAAAGACTCATGTGAAGGCCAAATTACTGAGGAGGAACTGCTTGAGGCATTTGGGGCATTTTAAGGATGGGAAAACTCCAGGGCTGGATGGCATACAAGTGGAAGTATTCAAAACTTTTTTGGGTATACTCAAAGAACCATTATTGGCTTGTTTTAGCCACTCCTATATAAATGGTAGATTATCAGACACGCAACAAGAAGGTCTGATATCATTATTACTAAAACAGGACCCAAGTGGTATATATAAAGATCCAGTCCATTAAAAAAAAATTGGAGACCTCTTACACTTCAGTGTTGTGATGCAAAACCCCTAGCAAAATGCTTGGCACATAGAATTAAAAAAGTATTGTCAGATATTATTCATCCTAATCAGACAGGTTTTTTACATGGGCGATACATTGGAGATAATATAAGACAAGTACTGGAAACAATAGAACACTATGAAATATCGGGGACACCAGGCCTGGTTTTCAAAGCTGATTTTGAAAAGGCTTTTGATAAAGTACGACTGGAGTTTATATATAAATGCCTAGAACATTTCAATTTCGGGGAATCTCTTATAAAATGGGTTAAGATTATGTATAGTAACCCTAGGGTGTAAAATAGTAAATAATGGCTATCTCAGAAAGTTTTAAACTATCTTAGAGGAGTAAAACAAGGTTGTCCACTATCGGCATATATATTTATTATTGCCATTGAAATGTTAGCTGGTAAGATCAGATCAAACAATAATATTAAGGGATTATTAAGGGATTAGAAATCCGTGGCTTAAAAACTAGGGTGTCACTGTATGCTGATGATTCATGTTTTCTTTTAAAACCACAATTAGATTCTCTCCACGGCCTTCTTAGGCTTGCAAGCCTCCCCCTTTTTCCTCCAAACATAAAGATGGTTATTATGGCCAAACAGTTCTATTTTTGTTTCATCAGACCAGAGGACATGTCTCCAAAAAGTACAATCTTTGTCCTCATGTGCAGTTGCAAACTGCAGTCTGGCTTTTTTATGGCGGTTTTGGAGCAGTGGCTTCTAACTTGCTGTGCGGCCTTTTAGTTTATGTTGATATAAGACTCGTTTTACTGTGGATATAGATATTTTGTACCTGTTTCCTCTAGCATCTTCACAAGGTCCTTTGCTGTTGTTCTGGGATTGATTTTCACTTTTCGCACCAAAGTAAGTTTATCTCTAGGAGAAAAAACGCGTCTCCTTCCTGAGCGGTATGACGGCTGTGTGGTCCCATGGTGTTTAAACTTGAATACTATTGTTTGTACAGATGAACGTGGTACCTTCAGGTGTTTGGAAATTTCTCCCAAGGATGAACCAGATTTGTGGAGATCTACAATGTTTTTTCTGAGGTCTTCGCTGATTTCTTTTCATTTTCCCATGATATCAAGCAAAGAGGCACTGAGTTTAAAGGTTGGCCTTGAAATACATCCACAGTTTCACCTCCAATTGACTCAAATGATGTCAATTAGCCTATCAGAAGCTTCTAAAGCCATGGCATAATTTTCTGGAATTTTCCAAGCTGTTTAAAGGCACAGTCAACTTAGTGTGTGCAAACTTCTGACCCACTGGAATTTTGATACAGTGAAATAATCTGTCTATAAACAATTGTTTGGAAAAATTACTTTTATGTCATGCACAAAGTACATGCCAAAATTAGTTTGTTAACAAGAAATTTGTGGAGTGGTTGAAAAACGAGTTTTAATGACTCCAACTTTGTGTTTAGGGTTAGCCTAACCCTAACCCTAACCCTCCCAACTTCAACTGGATCTACTTCAAATGCCTTGTACCCCAGCATATTAATCTGGTAATGGTACTCACTGGATATAGTGCCATTCAAATATTCTATTCCTTGTGTTACTATTTTTATTTTCATTGTAATGTTTTACCTCTGCATTGTTGAGAAGGTTTCGTAAGCATTTCACGATTGAGTCTACACCCGTTGTATTCAGTGCATGTGACAAGTAAAGTTTGATTTGATAACAGCTACGTGCGCGTCTATCCAATCATAGTAAGAAGTGTGCAACTGCAGCCCTCAATTCAGGGTGTTGCTGCATGTGGGCATTCCTGCATATGCAGGAACCCCTCTTTATACTTCTATTGATCAATTTTTAAGCTATGACTCCAGTACATAGGCGGGAGGCAGTGGTGCTCCAGAACAGTAGATGGCGATAATGCACCATAACCTTGGATGCCAACTGCCGATAAACCCCATAGAAGAAGAGGCACGGGTAACAATGGTAGCTAGCTATAGCGAGTACACACTGGTACGTGTGTACGTAAGAGAAAGAGCGTCTTTCACCACCTGCCTGTTAGGCACGGTTTTCTCCGGTACAGAGCAGGTGGGAGGCAGGGTGGCACACGGTGTCACTAACTAGCAAGCTACCACACGGTGTCGCTCCTGCCTGCTGTGCTGGTGGCAGGCGGGTCGACCGGTATACAGTGTCCTTGACCCCAGCCTTTCGGGCACTGTTTTCTCCGATACACAGCAGGTGGGAGGTGGGGCGAAACAGTGTGCTAGTTAGCTAATTAGCACATGGTGTTGCTAACTAGCAAGCTAGCTAGTTAATTAGCACATGGTGTCGCTCCAACCTCCCGCCTGCTGTACTAGCGGGAGGTGGAGGGCAACCGGTAGACTGTGTACTTCACCCCTGCCTGTCGGCACTGTTTTCCCGCAGTGCTGTTAATGATGGTGAGGGCAGGTATTCGGCAGCTGGGAGTGAAGGACACTGTCTATTCCCAATAGCTAGAAAAAGAGGACTCCGGTACACAGCAGGTGGTGGTGAAAAAACTCAGATAATACTTTTATTTACCTTTTGACCCACATTCAAAGTGGCACACAAGCAGGAAGACATCGTACTCATGAGGGGATTCATGAAGGAACTAATGGGATGCCGGGGGAGGGGGGGGGGGAGTTTCCACATGCAGGAACGCCCCGAACTGCGGGCTGCAGTTGCACTCTACTGAACATAGCAGCCAGAACCTCCAGACAGTGAGACAGACCTGGCCATTGCTTAGTGCCTCAGAGTTGTTTACATGAGACAATACGTTGCCAATGTCATGTCGAAATAATCATTGGCCCTAAGCCCTTCATGGAGAGGTCATGTGATAGTGTCAATCACTCAAGTCCCTTTTTGGGGCAAAATTAGAATTGAGACAGAGTGCATTGAGACAGAGTGCACTTGTATTCCAGCTGCAACTTGTCAATATTCCAAAACTCATTTGTGAGAATCTTATTTCCTCCCGCAACCTGTTTTATAACATGATTCCCTATGAAACAATGCCAGACAAACGCATATTCTGGTAATCGATAGTGAGAAAGTTGTAAAAAACTAAACGGCACTAAGCTTATTGTAGACTGGCTGTTCTAAACTCAGACCTGAAAGACCCTGTCTTTCAAAGATAATTCGTAAAAATCCAAATAACTTCACAGATCTTCATTGTAAAGGGTTTAAACACTGTTTCCAATGCTTGTTCAATAAAACATAAACGATTAATGAACATGCACCTATGGAACGGTCATTAAGACACTAACAGCTTACAGACGGTAGGCAATTAAGGTCACAGTTATGAAAACTTAGGACACTGAAGAGGCCTTTCTACGGACTCTGAAAAACACTAAAATAAAGATGCCCAGGGTCCCTGCTCATCTGTGTGAATGTGCCTTAGGGATGCTACAAGGAGGCATGAGAACTGCAGATGTGGCCGGGGCATCTGGCCACATAAATTGCAATGTCCGTACTGTGAGACGCCTAAGACAGTGCTACAGGGAGACAGGATGGGCAGCTGATCGTTCTCGCAGTGGCAGACCACGTGCAACTAGGATGTAACACCTGCACAGGATCGGTACACCCGAACATCACACCTGCAGGACCGATACAGGATGGCAACAACAACTGAGTTACACCAGGAACGCACAATCTCCACATCAGTGCTCAGACTGTCTGGGAGAGGCTGGACTGAGGGCTTGTAGGCCTGTTGTAAGGCAGGTCCTCACCAGACATCACTGGCAACATTGTCGCCTATGGGCACAAACCCACTGTCGCTGGACTAAACAGGACTGGCAAAAAGTGCTCTTCACTGACGAGTCGCGGTTTTGTCTCACCAGGAGTGATGGTCAGATTCACGTTTATCGTCGAAGGAATGAGTGTTACACCGAGGCCCGTACTCTGGAGCGGGATCGATTTGGAGGTGGAGGGTCCGTCATGGTCTGGGGCGGTGTGTCACAACATCATCAGACTGAGCTTGTTGTCATTGCAGGCAATCTCAACGCTGTGCGTTACAGTGAAGACATCCTCCTCTCTCATGTGGTACCCTTCCTGCAGGCTCATCCTGACATGACAATGCCACCAGCCATACTGCTCGTTCTGTGCGTGATTTCCTGCAAGACAGGAATGTCAGTGTTCTCCCATGGCCAGCGAAGAGCCCAGATCTCAATCCTATTGAGCACATCTGGGACCTGTTGGATCGGAGGGCTAGGGCCACTCCCCACAGAAATGTCCGGGAACTTGCAGGTGCTTTGGTGGAAGAGTGAGGTAACTTCTCACAGCAAGAACTGGCACATCTGGTGCAGTCCATGAGGAGGAGATGCACTGCAGTACTTAATGCAGCTGGTGGCCACACCAAATACTGACTGTTACTTTTGATTTTGTTCAGGGACACATTATTCCATTTCTGTTAGTCACATGTCTGTGGAACTTGTTCAGTTTATGTCTCAGTTGTTTAATCTTAAGTTCATACAAATATTTACACATGTTAATGTTACGTTCCCCAGTTTATGTGTTGTAGTTTGTGTATTTGCATGTGTTTATTTCAGGAAATGGCTTCCTGAAATCCCTCAAGCAGCTGATTGGTCGACTCCATGGCTAATTGAAGAGCTGACCCCGCCCCCTCGTCAAGACGCAGCTGTCTCCAATTACCCATTCCTTCAGAAACTATATAAAAGCCAGTGTTCTGTTCAGGAGGGAGATTTTGCTAGAGAGATTTGCTGGGATGTCATTGCTGATAGTTGGTATGTTTTGTGAGTTTGTTGCTCAGATAGAGCTTATTTGATGTCCTTTGTTTCTTAGTTTGTTTGTGAAATTGTTTAATATTCTGTTTCATTTGTTCCCAGGGGGAAGGGGAAGGCACCTAGGGAGTGCTTAGGCAAGCGGCCCGCGGGCATACATATACCCGTCTAGGCACACTAGGTAAGACCTGGGCGGACCATCCCCTGTATTTTGGTTAGGGCACCAGGTGGTGGTAAGTAGTGGGTAGGCAGGTAAGATAGGAGAGGGGGGGCTTTGAGATTTACTTTCTTTGCTTTGGTTCCGTCCAGCCCCTTTTCCCCATATTACCGTGTAAAGGAATAAAGTCCTTGTAAACGGTACCACATTCTGCCTGTTGTCATTCTTACTTGCACCTACCTTCACTTCACGGAGAGTTTAGTTGTAGCAGGGAGTTGCGTTCCCTCTTCATAGAGGCGTGCGTAACATTTAAGTTTGCTGAAAATATACGCAGTTGACAGTGAGGACATTTCTTTTTTGCTGAGTTTATGGCCTGTTAGCTACTACTTGCTAGCATCATTGACAAAAAGAGTTGGAACAAAGGACTCTTTTCAATCTGCTGAAGCGTTACAGATTCCACTATATAAATGTAAAGGTAACTATCCATTGAACCGACATATGCAGCGTTTACCGTGAATGCTAAAGCAGAGACTGCATGCAGCCTTTTACATTTCAATCATGCAGTAAAGCTGAACTTCCACGATGCGGATTGAATAGAGCTAGCTAACAAGTGATTTTGGGCACTGATAAACAGCTTGTAGCTTGTGCTTTACGATAGTTTGAAAGCTTGCAGATGAGGAAGTTGTAGACATGTTATTGAATACACTGACTAGTTTTCATGCATTTTTCTACTTGATAATTACTTCATTAAACACCTTAGCTAAATGTAAAATAGCATGACTAAGACCTCCTCGGCAAAAACGTCAAAATTAATTACACATTTCTTGATTAATCTTAGATTAATTCTCACTATTTTAAGGAAGTGGCTGTTGCAACGGCGACTCAGGAGGGACAAACAGTACTTGCCAGGGTTCGATATGTGAACATGACACATTGACATCAAACCACACCCCTAAGACAACTCTTGGCTTCAGTCATCACCGCTAGCATTTCTTAATGAGTAATCTTCAAAACGAGGCCAAATCAGGAAGTACAGTTTCACTTTAAATTTCAATGGAGTTATAATGCCGATCTTCTGCGAAACCTCCGATATGGATTGAATTTAACCCTTTGATACCTTATCCATAGCATTTCACACCTGAATCTAGAATTCTGTGAGCAAAGCATAACTTAATATTTTAACAGCATACAACTTGCTTATGATTACTGTAAATCGTGGACTGTCGTTCTCCATGAAAATTGTGCATAAATACCCATTCACAAAGTTAATTGGAAGGTCACAGAATAATATCCCTTTGCCGTCGATGAATCAACCCCTGCATTGCTCAAATGTCTCTCGATAGAGCGATACTGAACTGAACCCAGACCCCCCCACTGTGCGCTCTTTATATAACTTCCAAATTCCATCCCTGGCAGACGGCTCAAATCCAGCCAGTCCTGCAGATTTCACAGCTTGCTCTGGCTGTGTGACTTCCTGTCACTATTTTGCACCAGATTGCTTTGATACAATCAAAAGCACTGAATGTAATTGGTGCAATCACGTACACCAGATGTTGCAGTTAAACGACAATGTGAGGCCCAAGGGATGTACACTACATGACCAAAGGTATGTGGACATCTGCACAGGGGCATTGTCATGCTGAAACAAGAAAGGGCCTTCCCCAAACTGTTGCCACGAAGTTGGAAGCATAGAATTGTCTAGAATGTAATTATATCATGTAGCGTTTAGATTTCTCGTCACTGGAACTAAGGGGCATGGAACACTGGAACATTATTCCTCCTCCACCAAACTTTACAGTAGTCACTATGCATTTAGTAAGTAGCGTTCTCCTGGCATCCTCCAAACTCAAATTCGTCCGCCAGACTGTGAAGCGTGATTCATCACTCCAGAGAACTGTTCCCGTCCAATGGCGGCGAGCTTTACACCACTCCAGCTAACACTTGATATTGCGCATGGTGATCTTAGGCTTCTTGTGCAGCTGCTCGGCCATGGAAACCCATTTCATGAAACTCTAGATGAACAGTTCTTGTGCTAACGTTTCTTCCAGAGGCAGTTTGGAACTCGGTGAGTGTGGCAACTGAGGACAGATGATTTTTACACGCTACGCGCTTCAGCACTCGCCGGTCCTATTCTGTAACGGTGGAGCGGTTGTTGCGCCTTGACTTTTCCACTTCACAATAACAGCACTATGCATTTAGTAAGTAGCGTTCTCCTGGCATCCTCCACTCAAATTCGCCCGCCAGACAGTGAAGCGTGATTCATCACTCCAGAGAACTGTTCCCGTCCAATGGCGGCGAGCTTTACACCACTCCAGCTAACACTTGATATTGCGCATGGTGATCTTAGGCTTCTTGTGCAGCTGCTCGGCCATGGAAACCCATTTCATGAAACTCTAGATCAGGGGTGTCAAAGTCAAATGGACGGAGGGCCAAATAAAAATTTAGCTACAAGCCGAGGGCCGGACTGTTCGAATGTTCATTGAAAATTTTTAAATGACGCATATAGTCTAGTGAACCTAATTGAACCTACTGAAAACCTAACAAATATATTCCAATATGATCAGATAAATAAAGCAATATTTTCTTATGGCTCTGTCAGTAATCTTTAATTTTCAACAGACACAAAAGACAAATTTCCTTTATATAAAAATCCCCATAACATGAACATTAAATGAAAGAAACCGGTATTCAAGGCACCATCAGTAGCCTATATTTTCTATTTTAGCAAAAGTGGGCTAAATTTACTTCAAAGAAAAAAACAATAATAGCAATTTTCTATCATCCACTCAACTGAAATATTTTTAAAATATAATTGGATTGAAATACAATAAAATAAAGTGCAAAAATCTATTAATCAAAAACAACACTTTGTTTAAGGAGAAGTAACATGCAGTGAAAACAAATATTAAACTTTAACTTTTAAACTTGAACTGAGTAAAAACTCTAAATATGTGATTGCACAGTAATGTTCACTTGTTTGAGGTTGAGGGTGATACTTGGTGGTGTCCCATCTTTTCCACAAGTTCATCAATGTTCGGGGTAAGGCTCTGAGCTGAGGAAATCCTCAGAATTGAGTGGAGGTGTTCAGCAGTAAGTCGACTTCTGTGTGATGTTTTGTTCAAGTTCATCAAAGAAAACAGTTGTTCACACAGGTATGTGCTGCCAAACATAGACAACGTTTGAGCAGCCTGGATGCGCAGCTGGGGCATTGTGTCGGGAGGAAACGGGCGAACTCCGCAGCACCCACTGCCGCATATTTTGCCCTCAGTGCATCATTGCATTGGAGGTCAATCAACTCCATTTGGAGGTTTGGTGGTGAGCTTTCCACGTCAACAGCAAATGGGTTACCGAGCAGTTCCAACCTGCTTTTTTGTGCTTCAAAGTCAGCAAATCGGCGTCGAAAGTCAGCGGCAAGCATACCTATTTTATCAGCCAACTGTGCGCTCGGGAACGCACTGGTAGAGAGCTTCTCTTTCATGGTCTGGCAGCTGGGAAAGTGGCTCAAATTTTCTTTCCGCATCTGCGTCTCCCACAGAGTCAGTTTGGTTTTAAATGCCTTCACTGTACTGTACATATCAGAGATGACACGATCCCGACCCTGCAGCTGCAAGTTCATTGCATTCAGATGACTCGTAATGTCACACAGAAAAGCCATTTCACACAGAAACATTTCGTCTCGGAGTTGTGTTGTGTCTTTCCCTTTGCTGTCCAAGAACAGACAAATCTCCTCACGAAGCTCGAAACATCTTTGAAGCACCTTTCCCTGGCTTAGCCATCGCACCTCTGTGTGATAAGGCAAATCACCATGCTCCGTTTCTAACTCCGTCAGAAATGCCTTGAACTGGCGGTGATTCAAACCTTTGGCTCTGATAAACTGTGCGCGTGATGATGCTCATTACATGCTCCATTTTCAAGGCTTTACCGCACAACGCTTCCTGGTGTATGATACAATGATAAGCTGTCAGCTCACCTGTCGCGTTTTCCTCTTGCATCTTTTCCCGTATCTTCGCCACCAGTCCGCTCCTGTGTCCACACATCGCAGGTGCTCCGTCGGTTGTCAAACCCACGAGTTTTTCCCAAGGCAGCTCCATCTCATTTACACATCTTGACACCTCTTCATACAAATCATGCCCCGTAGTTGTGCCATGCATAGGACGTAAAGCCAAAAACTCCTCTGTCACGCTTAGGCTGGAGTCCACTCCGCGGATGAAAATTGACAACTGGGCAATGTCAGAAATGTCGGTGCTCTCATCCACAGCCAAGGAATATGCAATGAAATCTTTTCCCTTTTTCACAAGCTGCTCTTTTAGATTGATGGACAACTGGTCTACTCTCTCGGCAATGGTGTTTCTGCTCAGACTCACATTTAAAAAGAGTTGCCTTTTTTCTGGGCAAACTTCGTCACAAACTTTAATCATGCAGTTTTTGATGAAATCCCCCTCCGTAAATGGCCGGGCTGATTTAGCGATCTCTTCTGCCAAAATAAAACTGGCCTTGACAGCAGCCTGGCCTTGTGATTTGGCTTTTTTGAACAGAGCCTGTCGAGATTTGAGGCCTCGTTTTAATTCCTCTGCCTTTTGTAGCCTTTGTTCCATGTCCATATTCTTGTTTTTGTCCGCGTGTTTCGTTTCATAATGTCGTCTCAGATTATACTCTTTCAGTACCGCCACACTTTCTCCACACAGAAGACACACAGGTTTTCCAGCTACCTCCGTGAACAAATACTCCGACTCCCACCTTGTTTGAAACCCCGGTTCTCAGTGTCCACCTTCCGTTTTGCCATTTTTGATGGGTATCTGAAAGTTAATTTTACTGTGATGCTGACAACTGCTGTGCCAATAAATATTGAAATGAAGCAGCCTACTGCTCGGTGCGTCACCGTTGCATTGTGGGAAATGTAGTATTGGTGCGTGTAAAAGATCTGCGGGCTGCCGGCTTGCTGCGGTCTGCGGGCCGGTTCTAATAATAAATCAAGATCATCCCAGGGGCCGTAAAAAACCTTCTCGCGGGCCGGATGTGGCCCGCGGGCCTTGACTCTGACATATGTGCTCTAGATGAACAGTTCTTGTGCTAACGTTTCTTCCAGAGGCAGTTTGGAACTCGGTGAGTGTGGCAACTGAGGACAGATGATTTTTACACGCTACGCGCTTCAGCACTCGCCGGTCCTATTCTGTAACGGTGGAGCGGTTGTTGCGCCTTGACTTTTCCACTTCACAATAACAGCACTTACAGTTGACCGGGGCAGCTCTAGCAGGATAGAAATTTGACAAACTGACTTGTTGGAAAGGTGGCATCCTATGACGGTGCCATGTTGAAAGTCACTGAGCTCTTCAGTAAGCCCATTCTGCCGCCAATGTTTGTCTATGGAGATTGCATGTCGGTGTGCTCGATTTTATTCAGCAATGGATGTGGCTGAAATAGCCAAATCCACTAATTTGAAGGGGTGTCCACACACTACATATACAAAAGTATGTAGAGCGAGCCTAAAATCATTCATCGATTGTTGACTTCCTAACTGGGTCCAAATGCAGCAACTGTTCTGAGGTTTCTGTACCTGATTGAGGCAAGGTGCTATCTAAAAATCAATGACTATGTGATGATGATGCAGGTAAATCTTTATTTCACACAGTAACCTACTATTGAAATGAATTCTGAGGGACTAAAATGGAAAAAGACATGGAATACAGTCTTATCTAAGGAAATCATTCAAGCAATCAGGGGGTAACACTATAAACCTCAATGGGGGGGGTAACCCATGCAGATCTGCTAGGCAGTGAGCAGACAGGTATATGGTCTGGACACAAACAAGGTTAATAAGATTCCAATTTGTTCCATCTGTTCTCACCGAATGAAGGGTAGTAAACTTATACATACAAATAGGCCTACTCATATTTTTGTAAGTTCTGTACAGCTCATCAAATAGGAGAACAGGCATCAAAAGAACATGACATCCATAGAACACAAATTTCAAAGCATAAATTAGAACTTTATTTAATTATTACAATATTACAAAAAGAGTAGCACAACTCTCACGCTTTTGCGTCTTATCTGTCGTACAGCCAGAGTGATATGTAAAAGAAAGGCTTATTGGGCCTTCTTCCATTTCACAGCAATAGTAAAAGGAACAAAGAGGAAAAATAATATTTAAATAACAAGAAAATCAAGTATTATAAATAGTCACAAGTGAAGCTTTGAAACTTTGATTTTTTTTGTTACAACCCAGTAACTACACAGATTTAAAATATAATTACAAAATATTACTCCATTTCTTGTTTTCATAAAAAAAAAGAATCTAAGGAATTGCTTTTTCTATTAAACAAAAACAGTATAAAAAAATGTTTAACAGAAATTGCGGTTCCTCTGTATGTATCCTTCCAATCATAATTTTTGATTTTCATTATAACCATGCTTGTTTTCAAAGGAAAGTCCAAGGACCAAATACTTAAGGCTTTTTAAGGGCTGTTTGGGAGGGAGGTGAACAGAATGTGGATGTCAGTGTCCACCCACTCTCACATACAGACACACACTAGCACATACAAAACACACATTTACACTCAACCCACGTCAGCAGGCATCATTCTCACAGACACGCACACACACTACACTTTAAAGTTAGTAGTATAGTAGGTAAGCCAGTGTACAATAAAATAAACAATGCATTTGCTGTTTAACTTTGTTTAACTCCAAGTGATCTTGCAAGTGATCAATTTGGTCTCTTCAAGCACACTTCATATCAGAATCAGTAGCAACTAGACCTAACTTAACCTAATGATAAATAAAACATTTAAAAATAACTCAGGATCAAAACTCTGCTTTTGGTTCATCGTTAGTTTCTAATATAATATTAGTAACAATTATATTTCTTCCACTCCAGTAGTAAGGTGTAGTCCTGAACTAGCCCCCTCCCTTCACTAAACAACTGCCAAACAGAACTTTGCATCTCAACAATTCAAGTAATAGTTTTCGGGTTTACCAAAATTATAGGAAAAAAATGTAACCAACATAAAATGGCACATATTTTAAAAGGTGTTTTTCCTTGTCAATTATGTGACTTTGGCCATTTCAGGATTCAGACAGAATGAACAGATTTGATTTTTTTCCCACTCCATTTAAATAAAAATATGTTATTCCACAATCATGTTGCCAACCTCAATTGGCAATGGTGACAAAATGGATTGTAACAGACACCTGAATTCATTGCAGCATTTTGAGCAAGAGCGCATCGGTTGGTTGGCTCCCCCAGTCAGTCCCCACATTAAATTGCTCCCTGCAGGATCTAGATGTCAATACAGTATATATCTATACTCTGTACAAACATCAACCTGATTAGATACTTCGATGATAGACAGGAATCAACCTTGAAGAGTGGGTGACCTGATTCATAAAACAGTCCTATTACACAAATAATAAATACGTTAAAAGAAAAAGAAGCCTCTTTGTACATGTGCATATGGCAAGTCTCTCCGTCTGTACTTTGTAGTGTCCAGTGACTGACAGTTCCACACTGAACCATTCACTAATCATCTCTCAAGAGGAAAATATATATATATGCTTTTAATTTCGATGTCACAACGAGAATCACATGTAAACATAATAAGTGAAAATTAGCCACTTGTCCAATAAAACTAGTCGGAGCGGAGAAATCCCCACTCGACCCTGCAAAAACATCAAGATCCTTATGAGAATGTGTTTTCTTTCCTCCAACGATCAGTGCATTTTCATTCATCGTCTGCAGGAGACATCTTTTATGCTTAAAAGAAAAAAACTCTTAGGACAGATCTGAAGTAAAAATAACTCTGTATCCTCAGATCCAGGCACACTGACAGACAGGTAGGATGGGAAAAAAGGTAGGGAATGACGACAATCACATACATAAGAAACGTTCCCTAGAGGGTGCCTACTGAAAGCACTCATTTACAAAATCAATTGATCACTTGCAAGATTGACTACAAAAAAAGAAAACACTGCTCTTTATTAAATATATCTGTCCTTTTTTAATGTCAGTGTTCATTTTTACTTAATTTAATTGTATTTCATGTTTTTCCATTCTTAAGACTAAAAGAAGAAGGTTCTTGTTTTTGATAACGGCTGTATAGACAATGCCGGCCATAGCTTATCTTATCTGTACCCTGGGTGCTGGATCTGAGTGGTTCTGCCGTCCCCTGGGCCAACCTCGGGCCCCACCCTGTTCATTGGTGGCCTATGCATCTTGCCTATCAGCCCAAGATTCTGATCTCGGAAGCAGGGCGTCTGAAAGTCCCCGCCCAAGTAATCTGCTGTTTTCATCAGACTAGTCTGGCTGGAGGAGGAGGAAGAGGAGGTGGAGCCGCCGCCCCCGGGCCTGTAATGGCCTCCCCCAGGGGGCCCGCCGCAGTCTAGCGTGGTGGTGCCCCCATGGAACGGCATGGCCAGGTCCTGAGACCCAGAGCTGTCGCTGTTGGGCGTGGGCAGGATGCTGCTGTTCCACACAGTGTGTGGCTGGAAGTAGTGGCCACCATTGGTGTAGTGGGCCAGTGGACCCCCAGGCATGCCGTTGTTGTTGATGGGAGGAGAGGGGGTGGGCTTCTCTATAGGAGGCTTCAGGCTGTATGAATGGCCCCCACACAGCTCCGGGGGGTAGCCCATTCGAGAAGGATGCTTGCAGGGGTGGCCCCCACTCTCCTGCTGCATGTGCTGTAGATAAGCCAACTGCTGTTGGTTCCAGCGCATCTGCTGCTGCTGTTGGTGATTATGTTGTTGTTGTTGATGCTGCTGCTGTTGTAAATGCTGTTGGTGTTGCTGTTGTAAATGCTGTTGGTGCTGCTGTTGTAAATTATGTTGGTGTTGCTGCTGTTTGAGATCATTGTGGTAAACATGCATCCTGTTCATGGCAGCCATGTTGTTTTGGGGGTTAGCGGGGACAGCAGCCTTGTCTGCAGGACACATGATGCAGTTGGGGTGTGGGGGCAGGCCGGGGGGGCAGGCGTTGGTGTGCGGGTTGCTGTGCATGGACACCCTGGAGCAGGCATTGTTGAAGAGGTTGCGGCTGATGGGGCTGGGGTTGGCAATCTGGCCCTCACACATGGAGGTGGCTCCAGCCCCCTGGGCCCGGGCTTGGCAGAACTGGTTGATCTGGTGCACGATGCTGCTCAGGTCTGGCTGGCGACTCTGGTTCAGGCCAGCAGCCATGGTGAGCGGAATGGTTGAGGTAGAGACTGTAACGTTAGGCGGTGCGTCGGCATCGGGCAGCTTCCGGCCACCCTGCAGTCCACGAGGTGGCTGCCCCTGCTGCTGAAGGTGCTGTTGCTGCTGCTGTTGGAGCAAGAGGGTGAGACCAGAAGGAGGCTGGGGATGGCCCAGTGCTTGGGGGTGGGACAGTGTCTGGGGCCTGGGCAGCCCCTGTTGCGGGTGCTGCTGTTGAGGCATGCAGGGTGGGTGTCTGAGGCCCTGCTGCTGCTGGGGGTGGGTCTGTTGTAGGGTCTGTTGTAGAGTCTGTGGGTGAGTCTGGCTCGCAAGTTGAGGGTTCAGGCTCTGCTGAGACTGGGACCCGCCCTGGCCTTGGGAAGGGGGTTGGTGAAGGTTTAAAGTGCTGGCCGACACCGCTGCTGTAAAGGGCCCCCGAGGACCAGGGGGGTTCATGATGACCCCAGAGGGGTGCAGGCGCGACCGGCTGCCGTCAAAGTCTTTGAGGATGCCCTTGACGACAGGCACCTTGACGATGGCAAGGAGGCCGGCCTTGGCGTTGGCCTGAGAGGGGGGGTAGGGGCTGTAGCGCTGGCCTGAAGTATCCAGCCCGTTGACTGTGCGGCGCACGTGGTTCCTCTGGGGGACCTTGACACTGTTGGGGAAGATCTTGATGGTCAGGGGGTTGTTGGCAATCTTCTTAGCATAAGCATCCAATTCCGCAGGGGTTGGATACTGAGCGGATCTCATCCTCTGTGTAGTGTCCCCTGGGGTGACAGAGACAGAAAGATAGAGAGGTGGGTGGAGAGAGGGAGAGAGAGAAATGTTAACGCAGGTAAAAATCTAAATGTCAGGTTTCCCGTCAGAGGAGCAGATATGTGGTAATCTGACCGGAGGTTCTAAGGTTCTCTTCTGAGAAGAACGGAACCGGACTGACTTCAACAACATTCTCACATTCCAAATCTCAGCACTTCCCCTAATATCAAAAACAGCACAGTGCTCTCAACTCATATCTCACAAGGACACAATAGAAGCTGAACCCCAAATGGCACCCTATTATCTTTATAGTGCACTACTTTTGGTCAAAAGTAGTGCAGTATATAGGGAATAATGTGACATTTTGGACGCATACAGAGAGTTTAATCTTGACTGGATTCCCCGAAGCAAGCAACACATTCCAATCTCTGTTCCTATTCTGAAGTGCCGTAGTTGAGGTTTACATTCAGTCAGTAATGGGTCATTATAAATTGTAGCTGCCAACAAGTGTGTGTGAGATGTGAATCAGAGAGTGACAAGGAAGAAAGGACTTACTTTGCCTGCTACTGATTCCCAGACTAAACAAGGCAACAGTAAATATGTCGTCCCCACGAATGATGCAGCACCCCCCCTTGGGCCAATTGAGATATCGCGTGTGACTAACATATTTCAGTGGATTACTATAGCTCCTGCCTTGGGCCAATGAGTGTAATTTTGTAAATTCTGGATCTCGATGGTAAGACACATCATTCACCCAAGTTTCGAAAAACTCTGGCCAGAGTTGTACGAGATCTTGCATGCGACTAACGTATGAACGAATGGACGGACAGAGACAGATCCACAGTCCCCTCTCCGATTTCATTGTGGGAGAAAACAAAGAGGAGTGAGGCAGAAACGGAGAGGAGGCAGTGTTGGTCCCCTGTGTCTGCCAGGGGGATAGTTCTCCTCTGTGTCAAATAGGGAGGGAATGAGGGAGCGCAAGAGGCAGAGAGAGAGAGGCAAAGAGAGAGAAAGTGCGAGAGAGGTAGAGAAAGAGCGGAGCAGGTCCATGACAGCAGACAGTAATCACACAGCGTCTCTCTGATCTCTGGAACACCACTGAGCCCTCAGCCCTCTGACTGAGACATTTGTTACAGCTACTAAGCACGTCACTGGCTATATTTAACAATGCCCCAGTGTGTCTGAAGATGCTGTAGTTTGAGTGTGTGTATGTTTGTGTTTGGGGGAGTGTAAGACTGATAAGGTGTGTGTTTGACATGTGCATTCAGGTGCACGTGAGTATGTCGTGTGTGTGTTCAGCATGTGCTAAGGTGATGGCGTGTTTCTGTCACTCGGTGAGACTCATTTTCTTTCCCCAACTGTAAAAGTCAGTTATAATGTAATATGAGAGAGAGGGGCCTGCCTCCAGCCATTGTGATCTGGGTTGAGGAGAGCAGAGGTTCTGTACGCAACCTCACCAAGCCTCCCCTCCTCAGGCTGAGCCCTGGGTCTCAAACCCGGTCACCTTCCCTGCCCCAGCCAGCCAGCCTAACCTACATACATACACATGCAGTCACGTCCCAAACCTATTCCCTACATAGTGCACTACTTTTGACCAGGGCCCAAAGTGCCATTTTGGATACACAAACAGATAGTGAGACACAGGCAGTCCCACAATGATGCCTTTTTAAAACACTATCTGAACCAAAGTGAACCCTCATCTTTTAACATCCAAACCATACATTCTTATATTTAGTTATTCTATTAAATTACTATATCTAGTACAACAAACTTCTATTAAATATGTGGGTTAAAAAAAAACACTCTTAGAGGGTGGCTAGTCCTGTCTTTTACTGGGGACGAAATGTCTAAAATGTCAAGTAATGCTACCGGGTTCCATCGCAGACTCATCTCCTAATGTGGATGTGAATGGGTTTTAGTCTTTCCACAAGCTGTAAGTCTCTCTCCATCTACCTCTCCTCTCCTCAGCCTCACAGGCAGCATGCAGTGAGTGGGCTAGGCAGAGTGGCACTAGGCAGAGAGCTGAGCTGTGAAGACTGGCACGGTGGTGTCACAATGCTAAGGGGCTAATTAATCCGCTCTCTTTCTTTAAATGCACAGGAAAAAAAAGGGTGGCAATGAGATGGGCCCCATCGATGAGGATGGGGGCGTGCTGTTGTACACGATAAGCTGCTTATTTTTGTTGACGTTGAGGGAGAGGTTATTTTCTCCCTCTAGTCTCGTTGCGGTCAGTAATCAGGCCTACCACTGTTGTGTCATCAGCAAACTTGACGTTTGAGTTGCAGTTGTGCGTGGCCACGCAGTAATGGGTGAACAGGGAGCACAGGAGGGGGCTGAGCACACCCCTGGAGGCTCCAGTGTTGAAGATCAGTGTGGTGGA
The DNA here is from genome assembly GCF_023373465.1 of Oncorhynchus keta. Lineage (NCBI taxonomy): Eukaryota > Metazoa > Chordata > Actinopteri > Salmoniformes > Salmonidae > Oncorhynchus > Oncorhynchus keta. The sequence goes on along the minus strand of NC_068432.1, from coordinate 23,149,958 downwards.
AGTGTTGTTGCCCACCCTCACCACCTGGGGTCAGCCCGTTAGGAAATCTAGGATCTCGTTGCACAGGGAGCATTTCAGACCCAAGGCCCGAGCTTAGTGACGAGAATGGAGCGCACTATGGTGTTAAAATCTGAGTTGTAGTCGATAAACAGCATTTCAGATAGGTATTCCTCTTGCCGGGTGGGATAGGGAGGTGTGCAGTGCAACGGCAGGTGAGCTGTTGAATTGAGACTGTTTGGAATCATCCATGTTTCCAGTTACTGTGGTTAAATGCGGAGGTTCACGCTTAAAGTTTTGCGTGAATGCTGCCATCTATCCATGGTTTCTGATTAGGGTATGTTCTAATCGTCACTGTAAGAATAACATCCTCTATGCACTTCCTGATGAACCCAGAGACAGTCAGTGTATTTGGCAATGTTATTGCCAGAGGGGCCCAGTCCGTGATCAAAATAGTCCTGTAGCATGGATTCCAAAATTAATCATTTTTGCCCGCAAAAATCACAAAATGAAATCCTGGAGGGACTGCCCAATGGAGGAACACATAGGAAAAGTATTTCACAGTCAGTAACACACACAACTGTTTTTACCAAACAATATTTAAACTGTAGGGGGGCCAAATGCTAGCTGGCTCATTCATTTCTCTCTCAAGACAAGAGTGACTTAACAAATCTCTTACTGTTTAAATTATGTGGCCATAGGGAATGTAGTTGTGATCTACTTCAGCTCTCCGTATCTTTCCATGTAGCCCCTTCGGTAAAGTAGCTGCGTGTATTGAGTAAAATTGTTCTGCCTGCTCCATTTGTTGTACTTCTCTCTACATGCTTCCTTCTCTGTGCTGTGGAGGAATCGGGGGGCCATTTCCACTTTCCAAGCTGCTGAGGTTAACGATCTCTCTCCCAACAGCATCAGGCTCAGTCTGAGAGCAAGTATCGTGTGTGTGTGTGTGTTCTCATCTATTTAAAGTCGCTCTTCAGTCTCTTTCCCCAATAATAAATAAAGCTGCTGCCCTGAGCCCTATACTATGAGTGTAGTTTGAGGAGTTAGCGAGGTAACTTTGGTCAACTCGGAGTTCAAACGGTACCACAGAAGTGACTCACCTTTCAGCCAGCTACATTTGTATTTCAACGAATCCTTCGGATCTAACCTGCTCCAGGCAGGCTAACTCAGGGCTTATTACATTGAACCGGAATTAAATGTCTGAGCTGTGAGTTGAAGACTAATGAAGTCAGATTCCCTCCCTCTCACAAAGATTGAGTCAACATAAACTTCATTTGCGGAAGACAACTGATTAAATATTGTATTCATCAAATGTGTTTTTGTGTGTTAAAAAATAGTAAATGGTAAAATACCTATCACATTACAGATTTAGAAATGACAAATGCATTTGAAACTTCACGCACAATTAAACTTTTGTATGACTTAATATAATTATTTTATCGATAGGAATGGGAAAAAAGGTACTCGTTCATTGATAAACCAAATCAAACTTTTACTTTCAGCCCCTACAGCTTTGATGTGCATTACAGAACACAGCAGCGCAGCAAGCGACAGACATTATTACAGAGTGGACCTTTTTAAAACCAAGCTTGTTCCACTGTACTCTGTCACATGCCTGCCAGAGGAGAGGAGGAGGAACAGAACAACATGGCGGACGTTGGCACTTAGTGAGACTCCCCCTCGTTTGGCACTGTGCTCCTGGGGGTAGGCGGATTACAGTGATTCTGAAATTACAGTCTTGATGAGCCATAGATGGAGAGAGAGTGTTTTATAACACACAAACCTGCTGCAGGAACTAGCTAGAGGGAGATCTCTGTGCCTCAGGGAGAGGGAGAAAAGAGGGGAGGGGGAGATCTAAATCAAGCTGGTTTGTTGGGGTCTGATCAATAATGCACAGAGAACGTCATCTAAAAGCTTTCCCACACTGATCGTTGGATTCAGTCTTTTAAGATAATTAGATGTCACACTGTGCGATGTTTACCAAATCCAATTTTTTTTATATCAACCTAGACAGATTGTACGACTTGCTTGTTCTGTAGAGACATTGTGCGATTGGCTTGTGAGCCGACGTAGGCTAAGTCAAGTGCAGCGGTGTATTAGATCTGCGCATGTGCCAGCACCAGCCAGGATGCATCTTAGAAATAGTTTTCATATACAAACTTTATATGTCCGAACTCAGAATTAAATAGGCTTCCCAAAAATAGTGATATGGTAAAAAGTTATTTTGATTGGCGATTGTCCATTTATCAAAATCCCATCAGGTGGCCTGATTTCAGATATGTTATGTAAACAAGATTGAGGGAAATCATTCGTCTTGCAAAACATGTAAACGTTTAGATCATACTATTATATTAATCAGACTATTCAAAATCGTATTATTGTGCGCATACTCAGTGTAGGTTGTGTTCCTATTGGCCAGTCACCAGGATCGGCTCGCCACACTACACGATTAAGGCTACATGTTTTTGCCAGAACTTTGTCAGAGCCTACGGCCGCACGTAGTGCTACTTAAAATCGGCAGACCTCGACCCCGTCACAATGAGCGTGCCAAGACACTCCACAATCGTTTACGGCCAAAGAATTTGCACACGACGTGAACATTATGTCTGGACTGCAAAATCGTGGCATTAGATTGCCAACATCGTACAGTCGGAGAGCTTGGATAGGAGATTTGAGAAGCTTTCTACAGGACGTGGCACCAGTTCTGAGGGACCAAAAAGAAAGGAGAAAACATGAATGGGTGTCCATTGTTCAAAACAACATGAATCTGTTACTCCTGTTTGGTTGTACATTTTAGGCAATGTAACCATTGATTATGACCTGTGGAATGTTGTCCCGCTCCTCTTCAATGGCTGTGCGAAGTTGCTGGATATTAGCGGGAACTGGAACACGCTGTCGTACACGTCGATCCAGAGCATCCCAAACATGCTCAATGGGTGACATGTTTAGTGAGTATGCAGGCCATGGAAAAACTGGGACACAACTTACAGAAATTGTTCACAACATTGACATCAGCAAACCCGCCCGCCAAACAAGACGCCATACAAGCTTGTCTGCCATTTGTCCAGCACAGTTAAAACCGAGATTCATCTGTGAAGAGCACACTTCTCCAGCATGCCAGAGGCCATCGAAGTGGAGCATTTGCCCACTGAAGTCGGTTACGACGCCAAACTGCAGTCAGGTCAAGATCCTGGTGAGACCGTTTCTGACATCTTGTACAGAAATGACTCGGCTGTGCAAACCCACAGCTTCCTCAGCTGTCTGGGTGGCTGGTCTCAGACGATCCTACAGGTGAAGAAGCCGGATGTGGAGGTCCTGGGCTGGCTTGGTTACACGTGGTCAGCAGTTGTAAGGCCGGTTGGATGTACTGCCAAATTCTCTAAAACAACATCAGACTCAACTTATGGAAGACAAATTCATATTAAATTATCTGGCAACAGCTCTGGTGGACATTTCTGCAGTCAGCATGCTAATTGCACGCTCCCTCAAAACTTGAGACATCTGTGGCATTGTGTTGTGTGACAAAACTGCACATTTTACAGTGGCCTTTTATTGTCCCCAGCACAAGGTAAACCTGTGTAATGATCATGCTATTTAATCAGCTTCTTGATATGCCACACCTGTCAGGTGGATGGATTATCTTGGCAAAAGAGAAATGCTCACTAACTGGGATGTAAACAAATTTGTGCATGTTAGAGAAATAAGCTGTTTGTGCATATGGAATATTTCTGAGAATTTATTTCAGCTCATGAAACATGGGACCAACAGTTGTTGCATTTATATTTTTTGTTCAGGATAGCTTATAAGTAGGACTGTTGTAAAATAAAATAAATATCATTAGCCTATTGCTGTCATTTGTTGAGTATGGTAGGCACTAGCCTTTTTTTTGGTAATTGCTGCAATATAGCCCATTCAATACTTTTGTGACAGTTTAAACCAGTTCGCAATTGGATTTTTTTCTTCTGTTGAGCCATTTTCCTGCACAAAATTAAGTTACAAATGCAATGTTGTGTTTGCCACAAAATAATATCCTGCTCATATTTTCCCTATAAACAATGGTTTGACTTAAAGATATTACCCTAATGAAGTTGAGAAACTTTTGTTAAGGTGTGGTGTGGTTATTAGCCTATTATACTGCAGGCTTACGTTATAAAGGCAGTGAGCATCGGTGCGCCAACTGACTCAGAGGAAGAAAGTTTTAGGACTACCATAATTACTCCTATAATCTAACAATGCTAATCTTTATAAAAAACATTTGGATTGAAAATGTACGAATTAGCCTCCTTCCATACACCAATATCTGTATTGCAAGGTGGTATAACGCCGCTGCTACATGTGTACTGCCTTTAAAAGACCTTGGGTCTTGTAAAGGAATGAATGACTTGTGTGTGTGTGTGTGTGTGTGAGTGAGTGAGTGAGTGAGTGAGTGAGTGAGTGAGTGAGAGAGCGAGAGGGAATGAATGACGTGTGAGTGAGTGTGTGTGTGTAGGAGAGTAGAGTAGAGACCCTTACATTTCTGAAGTCCAGTGTTCATCTGCGTGTGGGAAAGAAGCTGGAGGGAGAGGTCACCTGGCCCTGGCAGGCAGGCCAGCATTTCACACAGACACTAATGCAACATGGGACATTCGTTGCTACTCACACTGCAGAGAGAGAGGGAGGAAGAGAGAGGACAGGAGAGAGGTCAGAACTCAGACATAACTGCAGGGACACATATGCTACATAGAGATACTATAGTAATAGTATATAGCAGAGTGCTGGGGGGGGGTTCAGTTCAGGGAGGACACAGTTACCTTTCAATTAGAAAGTGTTTCACACCTGGAGCATCAGGTAGAGGTGACATTTGATGTGAATAACAACTTAAATTAAAACATCAAACAGCCAAGGTAAAACGTGGGGCAGACTCTTCCCCCAGGCCTTGGGAGGTTTAAAATTACTATGTCACAGAGTCAACCCCGCCCACCCCTTCAAAAGCAAGTGAAATTCCAAAAAAGCGTCACCACCCTTCTACAACACACCATTTGCATATATTTTTTTAGTTGTAAAAAAGCAAACTTGTCCTTTAATGACAGATATGAACTCCACTCACAATGAACCCACTCCAGAGAGCAATAGTAGGAACATGACAGTAAGTAACACATCAATACTACGGTCTAGGGCTGGGCGGTATACCGTATTTTACTATACACACACACACCGGTATTTATGCACGGACCGGGTTTTTAACTTTACCTTCTATAACGGTATTTGAATGTTTGGTTTGTTAAATGTGATATATATTCTAAATGATATATATATTCTAACTATATAATTATAATAAACATTCTATTTCCACGATTCCAAAAGTTAATCCAAGTGTTTTGATCTAAATCGCAATATTTGGTTAAAAATAAGGTCTAGTATTTTTGCCCATATGGTGGCAGTGTGGAAATGATCTGAAATGAGTGCAGGAAATACAGAAATTGATGGAAATGCAATAAATTTTAGGTTGAAGTTGAATTGAACAGTATAAAACAATCCGAATGAAGAAAGACCCATTGAAATAATTTAGAATGTGTTTCCACTCTAGGGTCACACACTACTCAAAAGAAAATGTAGAACTTTTATTCATCAAAAACATAAAATACCATCATAAATTTGAAAAATACCATGATATGCTATTTTGGCCATATCGCCCAGCCCTACTACAGTCCGCAACAGCCAAAACAGGAGTACATTTAGGGGATATCAAACAATGGAGTAGAGAGACCGTATACAATTAAATAAATGACAAGGTACTTTAATAATGAGAGGCTGTATGTGTGTGAGAGCTTGCCACCCAGTAACATCAGCAGAGAGAACAGATTTAATTGCAGACTGCTTCATTTAGTTACAGTATTAAAAACACCACAGATGCTTGTACTGAAGAACAGTCAGGGAGCAAATTAAGTCGACAGAGTGTGTTGCCCCGTGCCCTTCTCCTTTGCTGCTGTGTGGCATCAGAACAAACACCGGAGCACAGACAAACACACAAACCGCGTTGTTATGAGGAAGGAAATTACCCACAAAACAACCTTGGCATGGCCGTCTGCCGCAGGGTGCCGGCTTAAAAGTGTCTGTCCCCTGTAGAAGGAGAGAGAGGGTGAGATGAACTCCCTTTAAAAACACAGGAGCTGAAAAAGGTCAGGATGACAGCTCATTTAAATCCTCCCTGGGAGGGGAAACAAAACACGCCTTAATGAAGCTGGCAGTTACACACACACACATACACAGAGAGGTGGAAGGGAGGTTAGGGCTGGGGGAGGCTTTACGGGGGTAATGAGCGGTAGAGGGAGTGCACTTTCTTCACACCACCAGACAGATCATGTTCCGTTCTATGTGGCAAGGGGTGATGCTGCGTCATCCTCCCTGACCCCCCTCCTCCCTCAGTCCTGCACACTCTTCTTCCTGATTTACAGCCTGACCAGTGGCCAACCATATGGCAGCAATCCCTGCCCTTGATTCAACGTGTCACCACGCATGAACTTTAATTGGCCTGATAGGTTGGTTTTTCCTCCCTGTAAGGATTTGAGGAATAGAAGATTTCAGCACCGGTCTTACAGCTGCAAGGAAGATTTCCCCCCCTCTTTCCATTCTTTCATCTTAGTGCCAATATTTTTCTGCAAGGATGACAATCTTTTCAAGAACACAAAAGACATTGGGGTGGAGGTAGTCAACCTCACATCAACTGCAGACGTGTGGTTGCAGGTGTTTCAAGAAGAATATAGATAGACGAGGATGGGAGGGTTCAGTCAAAACAAGATCTCAATTTATTGGTTTGTTGCATACACACCCAGAGGAATGCATCAACACACACACACACACCAGGGCTTGACATGAAGTTTTTTAGCCACTTATTCAGACAAGAAGGACAGATTTTTTTTGCAAAAAAACCATGGGCCAAAAACATGACTTTACATTTTGCAAGGAACCACTTCACAAAATAAAATTCATGTTAAATCACTGGTATTGACAATGGAAGGCTGCTGGTCTCTGATCTCATATATTATATATGCTACAGTTGTGGCTTTGAGCAAGGCACTTAACAAAACGAAGAAGTGGATCGTGGACTTCAGGAGACAGCAGAGGGAGCACGCCCCCATCCACATCGATGGGGCCGCAGTGGAGAATGTGAAAAGCTTCAAGATCCTTGGAGTACACATCATTGAAAATCCAAAATGGTCCACCCACACAGCCAGTGTGGTGAAGGTGGCTCAACAGCACCTCTTCAATCTCAGGAGGCTGAGAATTTGGTTTGGCCCTTAAGACACTTCTTGGCCCTCAATCTTTTACAGATGCACCATCTGAAAGAATCCTGTTGGGCTCTCCAGAGGGTGGTGTGGTCTGCCCAACGCATCACCAGGGGCACACTGCCGGCCCTCGAAGACATCTATAGGACCCGGTGTCACAGGAACGCCAAGAAAATCAGGGACCTCAGCCACCCGAGCCATGGCCCGTTCACCCCGCTATCATCCAGAAGGCGAGGTTAGTTCAGGGGCATCAAAGCATGGACCGAGAGACTGAAAAACAGCTTCTATTTCAAGGCCATCAGACTGTTAAATAGTTACTACTGGCTGTCCTCCACCCAGTACCCTGCCCTGAACTTTTGTCACTGTTACTTGCCGGCTACCACCCGGTTACTGAACCCTGCACCTTAGAGCTTTATGTTTTTTGCAAGTGCACTTGAAGTAACTTTCGAAGTTCTTGAAATGTTCCAGATTGACTGACCTTCATGTCTTAAAGTAATGATGGACTGTCGTTTCTCTTTGCTTATTTGAGCTGTTCTTGTCCAAATACGAACTTGGTCTTTTCCCAAATAGGGCTATCTTTTGTATACCACCCCTACCTTGTCACAACACAACTGATTGGCTGAAACACATTAAGAAGGAAAGAAATTCGACAAATTAACCTGTAACAAGGCACACCTGTTAATTGAAATGCATTCCAGGTGACTACCTCATGAAGCTGGTTGACAGAATGCCAATAGTGTGCAAAGTTGTCATCAAGGCAAAGTGTAGCTACTTTGAAGAATCTGTAGGTGTGTCCAAACTATCTATATATACACACACACCCACACAGTACCAATCAAAAGTTTGGACACAACTACTCAATCAAGGGTTTCTTTATTTTTACTATTTTCTACTTTGTAGAATAATAGTGAAGACATCAAAATGATGAAATAGCACATATGGAATCATGTAGTAACCAAAAAAGTATTAAACAAATTATATTTTAGATTCTTCAAAGTAGCTACCCTTTGCCTTGATGACAGCTTTGCACACTCTTGGGATTCTCTCAACCACCTTCATGAGCTAGTCACCTGGAATGCATTTCAATTAAAAGGTGTGCCTTGTTTAAAGTTAATTTTTGGAATTTCTTTCCTTCTTAGTGCATTTGAGCCAATCAGTTACCTTGTTGAGCCAACGCCTACCTTGTTGTAGGGGTGGAAAAAAGAGAAACGACAGTCCATCATTACTAAGACATGAAGGTTAGTCAATCCTGAAAATTTCAAGAACTTTGAAAGTTTCTTCAAGTGAAGTCACAAAAACCATCAAGCACTATGATGAAACTGGCTCATGAGGACGAGGACCACATCAGGAAAGGAAGACCCCTCTGCTGCAGAGGATACGTTCATTAGAGTTAACTGCGCCTCAGATTGCGGCCCAAATAAATGCGTCACAGAGTTCAAGTAACAGACAACTGTTCAGAGGAAACTGCATGAATTTGGCCTTCATGGTGAATTGCTGCAAAGAAACCAATACTAAAAGGACACTAATAATAATAAGAGACTTGCTTGGGCCAAGAAACATGAGCAATGGACATTAGACTGGTGAAAATCTGTTCTTTGGTTTGATTAGTCCAAATTTGAGAATTTTGGTTCTAACCGCCGTGTCTTTGTGAGAAGCAGAGTTGGTGAACAGATGATCTCCACATGTGTGGTTCCCACCGTGATGCATGGAGGAGGAGGTGTGATTGTATGGGGGTGCTTTGCTGGTGACACTGTCAGTGATGTTTAGAATTCAAGGCACACTTAACCAGCTTGGCTACCACAGTATTCTGCAGCTATACGCCATCCCACCTGGTTTGCGCTTAATGAGACTTATTTGTTTTTCAACCAGACAATAACCCAACACACCTCCAGGCTGTGTAAGGGCTAATTGACTGAGGAGAGTGATGGAGTGCTGCATCAGATGACCTGGCCTCCACAAATCACCCGATCTCAACCCAATTAAGATGGTTTGGGATGAGTTGGACCGCAGAGTGAAGGAAAAGCAGCCAACAAGTGCTCAGCATATGTGGGAACTCCTTCATGAATGTTGGAAAAGCATTCCAAGTGAAGCTGGTTGAAAGAATGCCAAGTGTGTGCAAAGCTATCATCAAGGCAAAGGGTGGCTACTTTGAAGAATCTAAAATATGCATTATTTCATAGTTTGACGTTGTCCATATTATTCTACAATGTAGAAAATAGTAAAAATAAAGAAAAACCCTTGAATGAGTGGACACACCTAAACTTTTGACTGGTACTGTATGTGAGAACACATAGACAGATGGAGAGAGAGCAGCTGGAGTAGCAGTGTTCTCTGGGGTGATCCATGTCTCAATCATCACCAAAAAGTCAAGGGACTAAAGGGTAGCATAGGCTGAAATGAACTCTGCGTTCTTGACCGCCGATCGGCATTTCCAAACGCTGCCGGAGACCAGGAATTCTTAAGGATTAAATATTTTCTGTGGAGCTCCTTGTCATTTAGGATATTCTAAGAATATATTTGAGAGGGGGGAACATTGTCAGAAATACTGAATAGAGGAGAATACCAGCGTTCCAACGGTGTCAGAATTACACCCAATTCTGAGCACTTGAGACAGTTTTACAACTTGAGTGTGCAGCATTGGTTTCATCAACTGTGCACCCGTATCAACTGCATGTCAGCCATTTGTGGTTATAGACGAGTGCTGGTGGAATGTTTTTTAGTACATCGGAATGACAATTACATTAATACATGCAACTAGCTAAATATTTAACTAGTGAGGTAGCCAATTTAAAGCATATTGTGTCGTTTTGCTGGTTATCTAGTTGGTTTGCTGTAGGCTTATGCGACATACTATTATACCGCATACCGGGGTATTTGGATATAGCCATGGGATGTTTTACAACACCATTGAAACTATTTTATGTTCTTTTTTATAATATATAATAATATATGCCATTTAGCAGACGCTTTTATCCAAAGCGACTTACAGTCATGTGTGCATACATTCTACGTATGGGTGGTCCCGGGGATCGAACCCACTACCCTGGCGTTACAAGCGCCATGCTCTACCAACTGAGCTACAGAAGGACCTACAGAATTTACAGAATTTGAATATTTGTAGCTACTTTTAAGTAAATACCTGCAGTGAACTTGTGCAATACGCTAGACGATAAAAATTGTGTTCTTCATTCTACGTCACATAATTTGTCATTATGAAGTTTACTGGTTGTCCCCAGTCACTTAGTGTTTGTTTGTAAGCACACAATGACAAGAGACTGGAGCCTTTAGTAGTTAGTTAGCCATGTAGCTCAGTGGTTACGGTCACTTGGTAACAGCAGAGAATCCCCCCTGGATCAAGAGTCTTGCTGTCTAATATTTGTTTTCTGCATGCAGCACACTGAGTATTTTGTTACTTGAATAACTTTGAGTCTGTCCTGCAAATACTCTCGGTCAGAAACACACAATGTTTGCAATGTGCTCAGTAGCATTTAGTTAGCATTCTCTATTGGATTTTACATGCATCTGTTTGTTTTGCTAACCTTCGGATTACAGAGGATCAGTGAGGTTTGAAAATGGTGCCCCTTGTGTTCAGTGCCGGTATTACTGAATATCCCGACATGGCAATCTGGATAACACCCAAGTGCACTGGCACACGCAGGGGATGCATAACACCATGCCCTTTTCAGGATTTTCGTGACTAACAATTAGCTATAACTGGGCAAATAACTCACAAACTAGCAATGAATATCAACCACAGTAGGCTGACTTTGATCAAGAAAATGCAGGCCTCCAATAATTCTACACCGAAGCGCTCTGCAGAGATTGGTAGGACAGTGCACAACACATGGCAACTGGAGAACCCATTTTGATTGGAGTAGCCTAGTTGTTTGACATTGTGATTTTTGCGGGAATTTATTCTACTTGTCCATTCAGACAACTTAAATCTATAATCTGCTTGTCCAATTGTTTTGGGGGGGGGACTTCCTTTGCACACAAACACACCTCCCCCACAGCACCCCTGAATGTCAGAAAATTGGGGAGCGCAGAAGCAAAGGTCAGTCTATGGTAATGCTCCAGCTGACACTCTGCTCTATAGTGGTAGAGAGACTACAGCAAGAGATGATGAAACCAGACAGACAGGCAGACATAAAGACAGACGGGGCATTGGTCTCCTACCCAGTGACTAGGCCACATCAACTTGAAATACATATATCAGACAGAAAAAAACACAGGGTCTTTCAACAACACAAACACTCAGAAAGTGCAGTAAGACCGTTGTTGACAGTCAGGCTCTCTCTAGCACAGCTTTGAGATATCAGATGCTGCAGCTTCATAAGATCAGGGCTCCTCCTCACCACACCCCTGTTCCCCGTGTGTGTGCGTGGCCTCTGCTACGCCAACGGATTCCTAATTGCCCACATGGTATAACCCAGGTGGGTTAGATTGGTATGATATGGACTTTACTCTGCAGTGACCCAGGAAGGCACCTGTATCCAGCTGGATTACATGCCTTACTAGCTGCAATTGACTGTGTCAACGTCCCTACATAGCTAACCTTGCGGAACATACTGCAAACCATATTGAATACCATTTTATGCACAGTGTACACAATCAGCCTGCAAAAGTGACTTTGTGGGAATTACAATGCCGTTAGCTAGCTTACTGGCTAAGACAGTACTTTCCGTTGCCCATTTCAAAACTACTGTAATGTTTAACACAGCTAGACTTTACCCGCTGAATGAACACAAAATGTGGAAGTGGGATTTTGACTGGACTATACAAGCTTATTCGATGCTAGCTATCTGATTTGTCAATGTGGACATCATGCATTTAGATCTGATGCCCCGGACAATGTGAAAATCACTGTGATATAGCCTACAGCTGAATGAGCCAGAAAACATATGCAAGTGGATGTTTGACCAGACTATACAGCTTGTTAATAATGATTGTTTGTATGTTGTTTTTCCCCTTTCAAAATTGGTAGTTTTAGCTTTTACTTTATTCACTGCTCAGGATCTAGATCAAAAAGCCATGAATAAAGCAGGTGTGCTCTACCATTCCTATGATGTTTTCATCTCTCTAATCTTGTGCTAGGAACTCAAACGTCTAATATGTTCTAAAAGCATTTTCATAACATCACTTTCGACAACGTTACATAACATCGACATGCGTTAGAGACCCATGACACAGCAAGTGACTCTTCAGTCTCCACCACAACAACTCATACATCTATAATAGTTGTCTATTTGAGTGAGCCTCTTTTTAGAAGAGTTTAGTGATGAGACAATGCTGTACTTGAAAACTGATGCATGCAAGGTCACAAGCACAACTTCAAGGCATTTAGAGACGCCATGACATGTCATGTCAAATTGCTCCAATAATTTGACGCAACACAAGCCTATATCTTTCATCCATTTCTCAGAGGGGTTAGAAAGACAGGCAGAACAACTCACCCATCTAAAAAAAACAGTGTGAGAGGCGAGGGCCATTTAGAAAATTACACCAGCCAGCTATAATTGCATTAGTCAATATCTCCCCACGTCAGGGCAATCTGCATTGGTTAAACATTCAGGCGGAAGTGTTAGGAAATGGATCATAGGGATAATTGCAGAGAAAAACAAACCAACGCTTTCGGGGCAGGAATAGACCAGGGTTCAGCTGTAGTGTAGCCTATGCAAGGGGGAAACTAGTGCATTTAATATGTGTGTATGAAAACTAAGAGTGCAGCATCAAAATAAGTAGCATTAGAAAAGTTGGTTCCGAAAAATGCCTCCTTGCTATAAATAAGGTGAGGAAACCCTGTTTGGTTGGTTGTGAGTATTAACCACTAGTCCTTAGCAGTCTTTCCCAAATGAAGGTGAAAGCAATTAAGAGAGCTAAGCCTCTGTGTTGTGATAATGACTGAGGGAGAAAAGGAGAGGAGAAAGCAGAACAGGCTGTGTGATGCTGTTATTTAATTGCGTGTTTACCCTGAGGTCATAGGGTCAGTAATAGAGCCAAGGAAAAAGCTTGTTGGGAGAAATTCATTGTATCCTAGAGTGTGCGTGAGTGTGTGTGCATACTCCCAGGGACATAGAATTAAATTACTTTTCTTTTGCGAGCGAGGAGAGCTGAATGCCGGGGTAAAAGAAAGAGAAAGGGGAACAGAAAGAAAATAGCTTTTTATCCTTGAATTCCGAACCGGAGCATTCTAAATGAAAAAAGCCCTCGCCTACTCTTGTGCGTACTGTTCACATCAGTGTGGCCTTCATTAGCCCATCTGGGATGTACAAACAGTAGAGGCGGAACAGGATTTGCTGAAACAGTGCTGTTGCTAGCTCGGGGCCCACAGGCATGTAAGCGGTCGCCGTTCTGTTCCACTGTGTGTGTATACACATGGCGTGTACATGTGGTATGTGTGTGGATACATGGCGTGTGAGTGTAGTATATGTGTGCATACATGGCGTGTGTGCGCGTGTTCGACATTCTCACACAAGAGATCCTGATGACTGTGGCTGACATTTTTATTTTTCAACCATAGAGATGCCAGCCCTCATCAACACAGGCTGCTTTTTACAACAAAAAATTATGTGTGTGTAATACTGTATGTTTAAAATGAGTGAGGGAGGGGAGAGACACAGAGAATGGAAAAAGGAGAAACGGAGACAGTCAGTATGGCACTGTTTCCAAACAAGCAACAGAAAAGTTAAGAAATCAAACAAAGAAATTGCTGCTGTGGTGATGAGGGAGAGAGAAGGGAGACTAGAGCAACTCAGAGCTGGTTTAGACAATAAGAGCCTCTTCACACTTAAGACTTTTCGTAAAAATACAGTCAGCTACACATTATTAAAATGTAAACCTGCATAAATGCTACATCTTGACCGCTACCTCCGGAGTTGAAGCACGACACTCGCCTGACAGTTGCCCCCTTTGAACCAGCTGTCACGCCTTGGTCTTAGTATTTTGTGTTTTCTTTAATTATTTGTTCAGGCCAGGGTGTGACATGGGTTTATTGTTATGTCGTATTGGGTTTTTTGTAGGCATTGGGATTGTGGTTGATTAGGGGTGTGTCTAGTATAGGCTTGGCTGCCTGAGGCGGTTCTCAATCAGAGTCAGGTGATTCTTGTTGTCTCTGACGGGGAACCGTATTTAGGTAGCCTGGGTTTGACTGTGTATTTCGTGGGTGATTGTTCCTGTCTCTGTGTAGTTTCACCAGATAGGCTGTAATAGGTTTCACGTTCCGTTTGTTGTTTTGTATGTTGTATAGTTATTTCATGTGTCACTTTTTCCATTAAAGTCATGAGTAACCACCACGCTGCATTTCGGTCCGAATCTCTTTCGACAAACGAAGAACGATGTTACAGCAGGGCTGGGTAAACAGAACTGCCTCGTTGAGCCAACACTCCTACAGTATAAATGGTAATAGCAAAGCAATGTTTTTGTAACAGCTAAAATGTATAGACATTTTCCTAATATTTGATACTTGTTTTTGAATTTTTACCTGAGATTGCAGTAACAGCCTGTTACAATATGAGAGACACACACACAGTGGCAAGAAAGAGTATGTGAACCCTTTGGAATTACCTGGATTTCTGCATAAATTGGTAATTCAATTTGATCTGATCTTCATCTAGGTCAAAACAATAGACACACAGTGTGCTTAAACTTATAACACACAGATTGTATTTTTCTTGTCTATATTGAATACATAATTTAAACATTCACAGTGTAGGTTGGAAAAAGTATGTGAACCCCTAGGCTAATGACTTCTCCAAAAGCTAATTGGAGTCAGGAGTCAGCTAACCTGAAGTCCAATCACAGAGACAATATTGAAGATGTTGGTTAGAGCTGCCTTACCCAATAAAAAAATAAAAAAATTGTTTGCTATTCACAAGAAGCATTGCCTGATGTCAACCATGCCTCGAACAAAATAGATCTCAGAAGACCAAAGATTAAGAATGGTTGACTTGCATAAAGCTGGTAAGGGTCACAAAAGGATCTCTAAAAGCCTTGATGTTCATCATTCCACGGTTAGACAAATTGTCTATAAATGGAAAGTTCAGCACTGTTGCTACTCTCCCTATGAGTGGTCGTCATGCAAAGATGACTGCAAGATCACAGCGCAGAATGCTCAATGCGGTTTAGAAGAATCCTAGAGTGTCAGCTAAAGACTTACATAAATCTCTGGAACATGCTAACATATCTGACGAGTCTACGATATGTAAAACACTAAACATGAATGCTGTTCATGGGAGGACACCACGGAAGAAGCCACTGCTGTCGAAAAAAAACATTTCTGCATGTCTGAAGTTTGCAAAAGTGCACCTGGATGTTCCACAGTGCTACTGGCAAAATATTCTGTGGACAGATGAAACTACAGTTGAGTTGTTTAGAAGGAACACACAACACTGTGTGCAGAAAAATGGTCACAGCACACCAACATCAAAACCTCATCCCAATTGTAAAGTATGGTGGAGGGAGCATCATGAAAACTTAGAATTGTGTGTGTGTTATTAGTTAAAGCAGACTGTTTGTCTATTGTTATGACCTAGATGAAGATCAGATCAAATGTTATGTCCAATTAATGCAGAAATCCAGGTATTTCCAGAGGGTTCACACACTTTTTCTTGCCACCACCCATCCACACACGTTCAAAAGCTTGGGGTCACTTACAAATGTCCTTGTTTTTGAAAGAAAAACTACTTTTTTTGCACAGTAAAATAACATCAAATTGATCAGAAATTTAGTGTAGACATTGTTAATGTTGTAAATGACTATTGTAGCTGGAAACAGCTGATTTTTAATGGAATATCTACATAGGCATACAGATGCCCATTATCAGCAACCATCACTCCCGTGTTTCAATGGCACATTGTGTTAGCCAATCCAAATGGATCATTTTAAAAGGCTAATTGATCATTAGAAAACCATTTTGCACTTATGTTAGCACAGCTGAAAACTGTTGTACTGATTAAAGAAGCAATAAAACGGGCCTTCTTTAGACTACTTGAGTATCTGGAGCATCAACATATGTGGGTTAGATTACAGGCTCAGAATGGCCAGGAGCGAAGTACTTTCTTCTCAGTCAATTCTTGTTCTGAGAAATAAAGTCTATTCCATGTGAGAAATTGCCAAGAAACTGAAGATCTCGTACAACAGTGTACTACTCCCTTCACAGAACAGCGCAAACTGTCTCTAACCAGAATAGAAAGAGGAGTGGGAGGCCCCGGTGCACATCTGAGCAAGAGGACAAGTACATTAGTGTCTAGTTTGAGAAACAGACACGTCACAAGTCCTCAACTGGCAGCTTCATTAAAATAGTACCCGCAAGAACACTAGTCTCAACGTCAACAGTGAAGAGGCGACCCCGGGATGCTGAACTTCTAGGCTCGTCAAGGTGAATTCATTTATACCCATGTTTCCAATCGCAATTTGCTTTTACCAGATGATTTTCATGATATCGATACAAATTAAGCCTGGTTTGTTGTAATGTTCTAAGTTAGGCCTACTTTACTTTTTATATTGGTGAGAGGGGGTTAAAAATACATTTGATAGGCTAACATTACTTCATGAAGACATTCTGTTACAATAGCTCTGCTTTTGTCTTGAAGATAAAATGTAATGAGTGTATCCTACAGACGAGAAAACAAATGCTTTGTCTGCAAAAAATGCTTGTGAATTGTTACATTATTCAAGAGAGCAATATGGCATGGTTGCATTATGTTTTAGAACATTTTCATTGTTGAATTGTTTGTGCTTACTGGCTAGCGGCTACGGTGATCACTTATCACCCCATTGGCCTCATCCCTAATCCGTTGTGTTCTGTCGGTCATTAACCATCAGTGGCTCATTTTAAAAAGTGTTGCTCGGCGAACAAACGTTTATTTATATTTAACCTTTATTTAAATAGGGAGTCACATTGAGATAAAATATTTCATTTTACAAGAGAGCCCTGTATACATTACAATAAAAACAGAGTTTCCAAACTCTGTCCTGGGCCCCCACTTGGTTTTTGCCCTAGCACTACACCGCTGAATCAAATAATCAAAGCTTGATAATGAGTTGGTTATTTGACTCAGCTGTGCAGTGCTAGGGCAAAAACCAAAACGTGCACCAAGTTGGGGCCCCAGGAACAAAAACCCTGCCTTAAAAAGCCCTTCGCTTGAAAAATGAGAAAAAAAGCAGCAATTTACTGGTTTGCCCATCGTAGTCAGAATAACTCAAGAAACCTGTCATTCATTTTGACGTTTTTGCAGATCGTAGTCGCACAACTTTACATGTAAGATTCTAGGTACAGTATTTGTGAAAACCTTTGCATAAATACTATTTGTCTCTCATTGAATGACAGACAGTTCATTGAAGAATCCCTACTGTTGACCAATCACCGACAAATGGGCGTAGACTTTGGCTAGACTCGAGAAAAAAAGTGCGCACGAACAGCCGAAGACCAAAAATGTCACAAAATATGCACGAATGGTTCCAAACTGTTTCGGATGGGAAGCTTGAGGATGCTTTTACCCTGAATGAGAGCCACTGAGCCTGCCCAGCCAGTTAGCCAATAAAGTACTGATTGGCTCCTCATCCTCTAGCTGGGGGAGGAAACTGGGGGTGAGTCTGAAATGGGATCCTATCTCTTATGGCCTGGTCAAACTTACTTACCTAGGAAATAGGGAATAGCGTGCCATATTAGACACAGGGCTCCTAGGACTGAGTGAGTGAGTGTATGAGTCGGGATATATGAACTGGAGGCGTCCTGACCTGATCTCATCCTGTTGCCAGTCATTACGACACACACCCACTAATTACCACTCACCCACTTGACTCATTAACCTGTTGAGTGTAGGGGGCAGTATTTTGATGTTTGGATGAAAAACTTACCCAAATAAAACGGCCTATTTCTCAGAATCTAGAATATGCATATAATTGTCAGATTAGGATAGAAAACACAAACGTTTCCAAAACTGTCAAAATATTGTCTGTGTATAACAGAACTGATATTGCAGGCGAAAACCTGAGGAAAATCCAACCCGGAAGTGCTGTTTTTCCTGAAAGCTCTCTGTTCCATTGCCTGCCTTTGCTCCATTTAAAGGGATATCAACCAGATTCCTTTTCCTATGGCTTCCACATGTTGTGAACAGTCTTTAGACATAGTTTCAGGCTTTTATTTTGAAAAATGAGCAAGAAAGATCACATAGCGTTATTGGATGGCTGGGTGCCAGCAGCGTTTTGCATGCGCAACAGAGTGGAGCAGACATTTTCTCTCTCTCTCCTATTGAATAAGCTATCGTCCGGTTGAAATATTATCGATTATATATTGTAAAAACAACCTGAGGATTGATTATAAAAAACGTTTGACATGTTTCTAGGAACTTTACGGATACAATTTGGAATTTGTCTGCCCAGTCGTGACCGCTCGAGCCTGTTGATTTCTGAACATAATGCGCCAACCAAATGTATTTTGGATATAAAAATAATCTTTATGGAACAAAAGGAACATTTATTGTGTAACTGGGAGTATCGTGAGTGCAAACATCCAAAGATCAAAGGTAAGCGATTCATTTTATTGCTTTTCTGACTTTCGTGACCAATCATCTTGGCTGCTAGCTGTTCGTAATGTTTTGTCTGCTGAGAGAGTTGTCCTTACATAAACGCTTGGTATGCTTTCGCTGAAAAGCTTTTTTGAAATCTGACACGCCAGGTGGATTAACAACAAGCTAAGCTGTGTTTTTCTATATTGCACTTGTGATTTCATGAAAATAAAATATTTTTAGTGATTTAAATTTGGCGCTCTGCAATTCAGCGGATGTTGACCAAAATGATCCCGCTAACGGGATGGGCGCATCAAGAAGTTAATGTGGAAAGTGCGAGACAGGAGTGTGAGTGTGGGGCTACTTATTAACTTATCAATCTTTCCACTCTACATCCATTCACAGTGCAGACAGAGGGCTGGAGAGGACATGCCTCAGTGAAGAAAAAACCAACTGCTTTCAGAGATGTGATTGTCTAAAAACCAACCACACAGGGAGAGAATCCCCAATGGCTGACATGCATTAAAAACCATATTGAGATCTCTGGGCAGCAATTCAGAGCTGTAGGTTTTTAAACACACAATTTAAAAGTCCTACATTTGATTTTAGTCACACTAAATACACCTAGTGTTAAAAACACCTAGCGCTAGCCTTTATAATTAATCAGTCAGGGGATATTAATAAAAACAGCCGTGGCAAGGATCTGTGGTAGCCATTACGCTTCCTGCTTTGCAATTAAGAGTGACACTTGACAGTTAGGTTTGGAGCAGTCCTGGCCTGCATCTGTTCAAACACAGATTGGTACATGGCGGATGACTGATAACTGAGGGAGAGCGACTTGCACGCCACATTAGAGGAGAGACCCTACTCTGCAGTACAACCTCAGGGGTAGGCTAACCATACTACAGCCCTGAGATAGGCCTTATCGTCTTCATACAAGAGCAACATTGTCCCTTTTGTCTTTTCTAAATCCCACATCAATGTAATCTAAGAGCTTTACTCTTTATCAAAGGAGACAACAATGCAGCCGCTCAATCACGTGGAGATGTCTGACACCAAGCTATGTAGTGTTTGTAAAAGGGCAATTCCACGATAATGGAATTGAGCTGAAAAATAATGTTTGCTAAACAAAAACCAATGATTTCAAAGTTTAACAAACCATACAAGTCCATGCACAGGACTACTTATAACAATTAACACTGAACATTTAAAAAAAAAAAACACATTTCCTGGCAGAATTGTGCAGATCCAAAGTTCAGTAACATAATTGATGTAAAATCTCCTTGTTTTTTTGTGTCCACATTTTCCAAAAACTCTTATCTGGTCCAATTTAAGATTCAACGATGTCTGCAGAAAGAATGGGGTGTCAGCTACGACATGATACATTGACGCAGATTTTTTAAAATTTTGGTTATTGAACTACAGTAAGTGAAGTGGATTTACACCCTATAACTGAATTTCATCATGTGTCCCTGATCTGTACTACAAAGAAATGCATAATTATGGATATGAATGTCTTCGTGGTGATGTTTCCCAAATAGGTACACAAAAGTTACAAATATGCTTTTTTGTATATTGGGGTATGATTCTACACACTGGCTATTATTTTAATGAGCTCTGCCCCAACAATAGAACATTTGGTTGGTCAAATCAACCAATCATAGACATATGTTTCATAAGTTTTGACATCAAAGTACAGAACAGTAGAGCTCCGTAGAGTACAGTACAGCACAGAACAGTAGAGCTCCATAAAATACAGTACAGCACAGAACAGTAGAGCTCCGTAAAATACAGTACAGCACAGAACAGTAGAGCTCCGTAAAATACAGTACAGCACAGAACAGTAGAGCTCCGTAGAGTACAGTACAGCACAGAACAGTAGAGTTCAGTTCAGTACTAGGGATATTCACGGTTAACCATTGATCGGTTAGCTGCAGAAAACACATTTAACAGGTCATGCTTATCAGTCTATAGGTTAATCAGCATAATTTACTGGAATTAAATTGGCGCGGGTATATATTTGTTAGTCATCATGTATCACACGCGCACAGCATACAGCTATCCCATAATGACAAAGAACTGTCTAAACAGTTTAGCACTTTTTTTTTTATTTTATTTTTTTAAATAACAGAAATACCTTATTTACATAAGTATTCAGACCCTTTGTTATGAGACTCTCAATTGAGCTCAGGTAGATTCTGTTTCCATTGACCATCCTTGAGATGCTTCTACAACTTGATTGGAGTCCACCTGTGGTAAATTCAATTGATTGGACATGATTGGAAAATGCACACAACTGTCTATAAGGTCCCACAGTTGACAGTGCATGTCAGAGCAAAAACCAAGCTATGAGGTTGAAGCAATTGTACGTAGAGCTCCAAGACAGGATTGTGTTGAGGCACATATCTGGGGAAAGGGACAAAAAAAAAGGGAGAAAAAAAACTTATGCAACATTGAAGGTCCCCGAGAACATATTCATCATTCTTAAATTGAAGATGTTTGGAACCACCAAGACACGATGGTCACCGACAGAGCTTCAAAGTTCCTCTGTGGAGATGTGAGAACCTTCCAGGAATGCCATCTCTGCAGTATTCCACCAATAAGGCCTTTATGGGAGAGTGGCCAGACGGAAGCCACGCCACAGTATTAGGCACATAACAGCCTGCTTGGATTCAGTCCAAAGAGTTCCATCTTGGTTTCATCAGACCAGAGAATCTTGTTTCTCATAGTCCGAGTCTTTTAGGTGCCTATTTCCAAACTCCAAGCGGGCTTTCATGTGCCTTTTTGGATTGCAGAGATGGTTGTCCTTCTGGAAGGTTATCCCATCTCCACAGAGGAACACTAGAGCTCTGTCAGAGTAACCATCAGGTTCTTGGTCACCTCCGTGACCAAGGCCCTTCTCCCCCGATTCCTCAGTTTGGCCGGGCGGCCAGCTCTAGGAAGAACCTTGGTGGTTCCAACCTTCTTCCATTGAAGAATGGAGGTCACTGTGTTCTTGGGGACCATTGCTGCAGAAATGTTTTGGTACCCTTTTCCAGATCTGTGCCTCGACACAATCCTGTCTCTGAGCTTTACGGACAATTCCTTCGAGCTCATGGTTTGGTTTTGCTCTGACATGCACTGTCAACTGTGGGACCTTATATAGACTTGTGTGCCTTTCCAAATCATGTCCAATCAATTGAAATTTACCTCAGGTGGACTCCAATCAAGTTGTAGAAACATGTCAAGGATGATGAATTGAAACAGGATGCACATGAGCTCAATTTCGAGTCTAATAGCAAAGGGTCTGAAGACTTACGTAAATAAGATATGTTTTTATTTTCTAAGACATTTGCACAAATTTCTAAACACCTGTTTTCGCTTTGTTATTATGGGGTATTATGTGTAGATTGCTGAGGATTAGTATTTTTTAAATCCATTTTAGATTAAGGTTGTAATGTAACAAAATGTAGAAAAAGTTAATGGGTCTGAATTTATATATATATGTTTCAGCAGGAGGGTTGGTAAGGGGCAAGAGAGGAGCAGGGACAGGTCTGTGTGAAAGTGTATGTACGTGGCATGGAATGGGGGAGAGAGAGGGAGAGAGAGAGAAAGAGAGAGAGAGAGAGAAAGTAGCCAGACTCACGCTAGTTAGATAACAGCAACAAGTTTGTCTATCACAGGCCTCTTGAGTGGTGCAGTGGTCTAAGGCAGTGCTAGTTGTGCCACTAGAGATTCTGGGTTCGAGTCCAGGTCCTGTCACTGACAGCCGCGACTGGGAGACCCATGGGGCGGCGCACAATTGGCCCAGCGTCGTCCAGATTAGGGGAGGGTTTGGCTGGCTGGGATGTCCTTGTCCCATCACGCACTAGCGACTCCTGTGGTGGGCCGGATGCAGTGCACGCCGACACAGTCACCAGGTGGACAGCGTTTCCTCCAACACATTGGTGCAGCTGGCTTCTGGGTTAAGTGGGCATTGTGTCAAGAAGCAGTGAGGCTTGTGTTTAGGATGACCTTCGCGAGTCCGTATGGGAGTTGCAGCGATGAGACAAGACTAACTACCAATTGTATATCACGAAATTGGGGAGAAAAAAGGGGTAATACTTAAAAATAAAAAACTTTTGTGCCTCTTGACTGAATCAAATTGTTGTAAAGAAGCTAGCTAGAAAGGCTAATTGAGGCTATTTTGCTGTGCTCTACATCCAATGTCTACAACAACTCTATATGAAACAAGAACCTACCTGTTGCGAATTGTCTTTCCGTAGGAAAGCGAGGGCAATGTCGACATAGCCCCAGTCGGGTGATGTCACACAGATGCTCCACAGAGCCATCTAGCTCATGCCGTTTGGGAAACCCAGCTTAAGCTTGATCACCAAATAATAAATAAAAGCATCACCAGCTAGCTACCAATCTATTTTACTTTCACTGTCTGATCATTCACAAAAACGAGCCCACTAATTGTTATTTTTCTATTCCACAAATGGTCCGTGTTGCTTGATATGACCAAGTTAATCCAAATGTATCAAAGAATAGGTCATGTGTCCACGATTAGTTAGTGGCTACTGCCTGGCCAGTGATCTAGCCAGCTAGATTTCAGTAATTAACTATCCCCCTAAAAGCTGTGGCCAGTGGATAAACTTGGTTGACGAGTTGAAAATATTTGTCTGAAAACAAACTAGTAGCCAGTTGTTGCATTATGGTGCAATCCTATCTAACCAGCTGGCTGGCTCCTGAAGCCTACAGTATGTCCACATGAGCTCCCGAGTCTAGCTAACGGTAGCTAGCTAGCATTGCAAATGAGCATTTCACTAGATAGCTGAGCTGTTCAATAAGAAAGCGGCTGATATGAATCAAATACTGTAGCTAGCGAGCAAGCCGTCCTCGGAGACAATGTTATTGGGGAGCGGGAATGTCAGATTCATATAAAAATTTTAACTGTCATTGAATTTGGTGGGTACTACTAGTTTCATATCCGAGGCGAGAGAAATTGTCCGCCATGTTGTGTTTTGTCAAGGGCTCAGAGTCAAGTCTCAACCGAATCGCCCAAATGGCTTCTATGTTGAGATGCATCAATATTTATGAAATTGCACCCCACCTTCCGTAGGTTGATCATTGTAGCCTACTCTACATTTAGCCAATTTAATTCTGCTATTTTTATTCCATTTTGCATTGATTAGAAAAATCCCACTTCACTTCCTACACATGGAGACTAGAGGTCGACCGATTATGATTTTTCGATACAGATTATTGGAGGACCAAAAAAAGCTGATACCAATTAAAAATCTGCCTATTTTATAATTGTTTATTTGTAATAATGACAATTACAACAATACTGAATGAACACTTATTTTAAGTTAATATAATACATCAATAAAAATCTATTTAGCCTCAAATAAATAATGAAACATGTTCAATTTGGTTTAAATAATGCAAAAACAACGTTTTGGAGAAGTAAAAGTGCAATATGTGCCATGTAAAAAAGCTAACATCTGAGTTCCTTGCTCAGAAGATGAGAACATATGAAAGTTGGTGGTTCTGTTTAACATGAGACTTCAATATTCCAAGGTAGGAGGTTTTAGGTTGTAGTTAATATAGTATTTATAGGACTATTTCTCTCTATACCATTTGTATTTCATATACCTTTGACTATTAGATGTTCTTATAGGCACTACAGTATTGCCAGTGTAAGTATAGCTTCTGTCCCTCTCCTCGCCCCTACCTGGGCTCGAACCAGGAATACATCGACAACAGCCACACTCGAACCAGCGTTACCCATCGCTCCACAAAAGCCAGCTGCAAGGGGAATAACTACTCCTAGTCTCAGAGCGAGTGACCTTTGAAACGTTATTAGCGTGCACCCCACTAACCAGCCATTAGGTTGATAGACTTGAAGTCATAAACAGCGCTCTGCTTGCGAAGAAATGCTGGCAAAACACACAAAAGTGCTGTTTGAATGAATGCTTACGAGCCTGCTGCTGCCTACCATCGCTCAGTCAGACTGCTCTATCAAATATCAAATCATAGACTTAATTATAACACACAGAAATACGAGCCTTAGGTCATTAATATGGTCGAATACAGAAACTATCATTTCGAAAACAAAACGTTTATTATTTCAGTGAAATATGGAACCGTTCTGTATTTTATCTAACGGGTGGAATCCCTAAGTCTAAATATTCTTGTTACATTGCACAACCTTCAATGTTATGTCATACTTACGTAAAATTCTGGCAAATTATTTTGCAATGAGCCAGGCTGCCCAAACTGTTGCATATACCCTAACTCTGCGTGCAATGAACGCAAGAGAAGTGACAATTTCACCTGGTTAATATTGCCTGCTAACCTGGATTTCCTTTAGCTAAATATGCAGGTTTAAAAATATATACTTCTGCGTATTGATTTTAACAAAGGCATTGGTGTTTATGGTTAGGTACAGTCGTCCAACATTTGTGCTATTTTCGCAAATGCGCTTTTGTTAAATCATCCCCCAGCGTTGCATCGATTATATGCAGCGCAGGACACGCTAGATAAACTAGTAATATCATCAATCATGTGTGATTATGATTGATTGATTGTTTTTTATAAGATCAGTTTAATGCTAGCTAGCAACTTACCTTGGCTTCTACTGCATTCGCGTAACAGGCAGTCTCCTTGTGAAGTGCAACGAGAGGCAGGTGGTTATGGCGTGGGACTAGTTAAACTGTAAGGTTGCAAGATTGGATCCCCCGAGCTGACAAGGTGAAAATCTGTCATTCTGCCCCTGAACAAGGCAGTTATAACCCACCGTTCCTAGGCCGTCATTGAAAATAAGAATGTGTTCTTAACTGACTTGCCTAGTTAAATAAAGGTTCAATTCATTTTAAAATATTTTTTTTAAATCGGCGGCCCAAAATACCGGCGCCCTAATTAAAATGTCCCATTCTGATTAATCGGTCGACCCCTAATGGAGACCGACTGTAGCGTCACTATGATTGACCGACAACATTTTATTTTTATTTTTTTAATGGGGCACACTCAAACTCATAAAACTGTTGTTTTATTAAAATGTTGAATGTCATGGTCTATTAAAAAATGAATACTCTCCCAAGTAAATCGAATACTAACGTCCGTTCGGATACTGGAATAACCATGCCCATCCCTAGTACTGTGCTGTCCAAATTTGTGAATCCAACTGTGGTTTGTGACTTCTATGATTTCCCATTGTAGCCAATCCAAATGGTAGAAATTCCGTTACCGATTTGGTATCAGTAAAAACACTAATTAATCGACAGGCCCATTGTTACTTCTGTGAACTTTCATTATTCTCCCTTCTCATGAGGGAGAGAAATGAGAAAATATCTTAGGTGTTTTTTGTAATGGAATTTCAAGGCACAAAGCAATGTTTCTTCAATTTCTCCAAAATGAAACATAAGTGTTTATTAGTTGGCAGGTGTCTTTACTTCAACATGATTTTGTTTTGATGCATTTCTAATACCTTTTAAGACCTTTTCTGGGAGATGTGTTCTAAGACCCATCTTCTAACTGTTTGACCAGAAATCAAAGCCTTGGCTTCTTCCACATTTTTAGTGACAGAAAAGGGTTGAAAAACATATATGCCTTAATTTCTCAGAAATATAGGCTCAGCTTTCATTTGACACCCAATTTAACATGCTCCTATGAATTCACATGTTGGTGCACATGAATCCTTTTACATGGAAATGACCAAAAGCACAACTGCAGATAGAGAAATACTACATCTGTAGATTGCACATGTACAAGCCAGACAACAGGAGTATAATTGCAATTTTCCAGAAATCCTGGTTGGAGGATTCACAGATTTCCTGCTTAATCCCTCCCGATTCCATGAATCTTGACACTGGGATTTCTAGAAAACCTGGGAATTTCGCAACCCTATATATTTATCGACCAATACTACAGGACAGAGAGAGGGAGTGTGCATGGTTGGCAGGGTGGGTTAAATGTGAGAATCATGTGGGTTGTAAAGCAGCAGGAAGCTGTGATGCACCCCGAAGGGACACTAGGGTTTCATAAGCCCTAATGTGTCACATATCTGTGGTGTGGTCTTACATCAGAGAAACCTACCACACAGCCACATATGTATGGAATTACAGGTATGCCCAAGGTAACATTCCCAGCAAAAATGTGTGTATGAGCTGTGAGTGCTTCGAAGGGTGGGTGTGAGATACTGTATGAGTGAGTCAAAATGTGACATAAAAGGTGTGCGTACTGTGTAGCGTGATTCAAAATGTGGACGTGTGCTTCAAAATGTGTGTGATTGAGTGCATACTGCACAAGCAGGCAGGCAGAGAGAGGAGAGCGGAACAGATGCCAGTGTTGTGTGTTATCTGACTGGTCAAACTAGTGAAAAACAGTTTAATGCCTGTCAGCAGCCCAAACACATGACTGCGCACTCCACCCTCTCCATTTTGGTTTAGTCTCAAATGGGCTTGACTCAGTGTCTGTAGAAATGGCATCATATTTCCTATATAGTGCACTATATGGGCCCTGGTCAAATGTAGTGCACTATATAGGGAAGAGGGTGCCATTTCAGACCCAGCCTGTGTTTGTGTGTGGACAGAGCCGAGCTAATGCGCAACAGCATTGTTCCAGGTAGGCTAGCGTAGCAGCATAGGGAAATGAAGATGGAGTGGCTTGATTTCATTTATGAGCAGGTGCATCCATTTTGTGCTGCTCTTCCCCTGCCTCGCTCGCTCATATTCAAGCGCTTATCAGAAATTGGACACGCTGGTGACAAATTGAGCCTGTGATTAAAGGGAGAAAGAGGAAAGCTTTTAAAGTGCTGCTGATTGGGATCCCAGACTGTCCTCACATAGGAATCAGAGGTGGGGTTGTGTGTGTACACATGTGGGACAGTGGTTCCCGACACCCCCCTCTCCAGGTGTTTCAACGGCTATCATTTCTCCTCTGAGTGCTCAGCAAACAGATCCAAATCAATGCAGCTGTTCCTCGCTCAGGACAGACACACTCGCGAGAGGAGACTGCTCCAGTTTCAACTGTTCTGCCTTATAATTATTCGACCATGCTGGTCATTTATGAACATTTGAACATCTTGGCCATGTTCTGTTATAATCTCCACCCGGCACAGCCAGAAGAGGACTGGCTACCCCACATAGCCTGGTTCCTCTCTAGGTTTCTTCCTAGGTTTTGGCCTTTCTAGGGAGTTTTTCCTAGCCACTGTGCTTCTACACCTGCATTGCTTGCTGTTTGGGGTTTTAGGCTGGGTTTCTGTACAGCACTTTGAGATATCAGCTGATGTACGAAGGGCTATATAAATAAATTTGATTTGATTTGAGGAGACTCCAGCATAGGTCAGCAGAAGCAGCACCAGGGTGTAAGGCAGCTTGATTTAGGAGCTCCAGTAGTCTGAGCTGTGGGAGAGCTAAGGCCATTAAATCATCCTAAAAGGGCTTAACACACACAAACCACCATGCAGACAGGCAGTGTTACACAACCAGCCACAGAACTGAGCAGAGCAACGCCGCACTCAGTCTGGCTTGGAACATTTATCCACAGCGCCATTAAACTATCCTGATCTCTTATACATATAGCCTAAATACACACAGACACACACACACACACAGTCAGAGATGCACACCAAAATGTGGTGAGAGACTAAGCCTTCCCTGCCCTCCCTGTATGCCAGGCCCCTTTCCCTCCATGTGCTGGATTTCCTGGTCGATACAACCCGAAAGCCCAAACAATTATATTTTCTATCCATGTACAGCAGCAGGTAAGGTCAGCTCAATGTCAATGTTGACATCAACACAGGGCCTGTCTGGGATAAAATAGATCCTTCTCTGTGAACCAGGGTGTCTAAAGGTTTGTTGCCAGGGGAAGAATGTGGCAGACATTTGGGATCCCTTCATGTCCTTTGTGCGTTTGTGCGTATGCATGCGTGCCCCCACTGCAGAGTGCGCTAGCTCCCGGCCCTTATCCTGCATGGCGAACATCTCACCCGTGTGTCTGCATGGGAACATCTGGCCCTCCCAGGCTCACAGAGCAGCAGCCCTGGCCAAAGCACACCGCACTGCCCGCCCATCCATCTGTCCAAAGCCAAAGCATACCAGTCTCTCTGTCTCCCAAAGACAGCACCTCTCTGCCCTTGCCACTCACTGGGAGAGGAGGAAGCATGGTCTGCATTGCAAATACCCGATTGTCACAAAAGTATTCATATTTATTGAGATATTATTCCCGAAAGAACTAGGAGTATACCAGTTATGGTTAAAATGAGCCACACACACACTCTTGCATCATGCCTTCTCAAACTACCTAACTCACATAGCCATCTTTCCCCTAGCTGTCCAATGTTTAAAGACTGAGGCCCGCTCAAAAGGTTTATGCAATTGAACGCAACATTAACACACCCGACAGCACATTCTTCGCCATTGACCCTCTTTCTCCTGCAATAAGGCCCGGAGGCAACAGTCAGGCTGAGATAGCCGACTTGAGCTGATGAAGGAGGGGACTTTGGATGGAGCAGCCTAATGACAAATTAATCTCTCAGTTATGGCTTGGCTAGAACAGCCCAGACCCAACCAGGGCAGCTCAGAGGACAAATGACCTTTATCAAAGTTGACATGAACTGAACACCACCACCACCTCAATATCACATCAACACTACACCAACAACATCATATCAACACAGCTTATATAGTACACACTGCCTACAGGACAGTGTGTACTAGGCCTATATAAAGTAAATCTGCTGTTGATGTGCACAAGTGGTTATTTCATGTGAACTATTTAGCAGAAATGAGAGACGTGGCTTGCGCTAATCATCCCATCACTATTCCAGCTGCCATGACATAGCTGCACTTCCTCTGCACCTTCAGGAGGTCTGCTAGTCAGGGATAATTGGAGTCTCTAAAGAGCAGACCCATCGGCCCCCCACACACTGCAGAGAGACAGAGAAAGAGAGAATCCTCAGGGCAGGGTGTGGATGGCTGAGCTGCTATACCCTGTTCTGCTCCCTCTCTGTCACATGGGAGAGGCAGGCAGCAGGCAGTGACACAGGTGATTTAGTGAGGAGTCAGGCAGGGTGCAGGGTGGCTTAACACAGCCTGCTGGCCTTAGCAACAGACTAGACATCCATATGGAGTGCCACTGATAAGGCCCAGCTAGTATGTTCGTTCAGCTTGAGCACTGAATAATGGGGGAGGGAAAAACAATGGTGATAGGGAAACTGCACAGTTAAATACACTCCACATACAAAAACAACTTACACAATGTGTAGGTTGAGGTATGAGAATGTTTTTGACCGTAATAAAAGATGGCATTTGATAAGTTAAAGGTGTTTGAAAAAACATGCAGCGACTCAAACTCAAAGCGTGCGAATTACAGATGCAGACTGAATGACAAATGAGTTTGAGGGGGTCTTTAGAGAGGTCTGCAATTCATTTGTTAATCCATCCATCTAACTGTGCGTGCCTCATCTAACAAGAAGAGAGGTGAGTGGAGTGCTGCTGGTATTAAAAATCTTGTTGTTCTGGGTGTGGGGGAATCTCTTAGGAAGCATGGCCCTTTGCCCTAAAAGCCTGGCCCAGGCTGTTGAATGGGTTCAGCACTTCACACAATTTTTAACTACGTTTGATTAACCCCAAAACTCAAATTGTGCATTTAAATCTATTAGTTCATTATGCAGTCGTATGTGGGTGGTGATACGGTGATACAAAGTGTGTGTTTGAGAGAGGGAGCAATGTAAAACAGTCCATTCGGGGGAATTAAAGAAGCCAAAAAGGACAGGTTTGTTGTTCTTTCAAAACCAGCTGTCACTAGCAATCAAATCAAAATGTATTTGTCACATGTGCAGAACTTAAAGTGAAATGCTTACCTATAAGCCCTTAACCAACAATGCAGTTAGTGAATATTTACGAAATAAAAAAGCAACAAAATAAGAATAATGAGGCTATATACAGAGGGTACTGGCACTGAGTTAATGTGCAGGGGTATGGGTTAGTCGAGGTAATATGTACATGGGTGTCATTCAGGTCATTCGTTCAAAGAAGAGCAACAGACAGTAGCAATAGAAAGTCAGCAGTACCTTCATTTTATGAGATTATACATACCACAGTGGTATGATGGTTCCTGTCAGCTTCATGGGAGTAGTATGGAATTTAAGGCAGGCACTCCTCCCTGAGTGGAAAGAAGATTTCCAGAAAGATTAACCCAGCTTCCTTTAATGCCCCTGACAAGAGGTAAAATCAGACATTACAGGAAGCTATGCTAAACTGCCTCCTCACAGTAGTTAGTCATTTTCCTGATCTGTCCCCCCCGTGTTCGCACTGCTGTTGATCAAAACCCTAATGCTGGCGTCAGTGGTGTGGGTTGGCAAAAATCGAGATCTCCCTATAGGACAGGAGCCTGTCAGGCCCAATTCCTCGTTCTATACAAAAGGGGAAAAAAGAGACAGTGGAATGGGACTAACAATGCTTTACACAAAGTAGGCCTAACAAAAGACAAAATAAAACACTCAGGAGAAAAAGTGATCTATAAACTGCACATTGTGAAAATAAGAGATTGTTTGGTATTTTTGACAGTAGGCCTAACAAATCATTTCACATCATTTTATCTGCCTGAGGACTGGGCCTATATCATGTCTTACGAGAGCGAGATACAAAAAGTTGACTTCGGAAGTTTACATACACTTATGTTGGAGTCTTTAAAACTCGTTTTTCTAAAACTCCACAAATTTCTTGTTAACAAACTATAGTTTTGGCAAGTCAGTTAGGATATCTACTTTGTGCATGACACAATTTTCCCAAACAATTGTTTACAGACAGATTTTTTCACTGTATCACAATTCCAGTGGGTCAGACGTTTACATACACTAAGTTGACTGTGCCTTTAAACAGCTTGGAAAATTCCAGAATATAATGTGATCGCTTTAGTAGATTCTGATAGGCTAATTTACATAATTTGAGTCAATTTGATGTGTACCTGTGGATGTATTTCAAGGCCTACCTTCAAACTCAGTGCCTCATCACTTGACAACATGTGAAAATCAAAAGAAAGCAGCCAAGACCTCAGAATTCTTTTTTGTAGATCTCCACAAGTCTGGTTCATCCTTGGGAGCAATTTCCAAACGCCTGAAGGTACCACGTTCATCTGTACAAACAATAGTACGCAAGTATAAACACCATGGGACCATGCAGCTGTCATGCCGCTCAGGAAGGAGACACGTTTTTTCTCCTAGAGATGAACTTACTTTGGTGCGAAAAGTGCAAATCAATCCCAGAACAGCAGCAAAAGACCTTGTGAAGATGCTGGAGGAAGCCGGTACAAAAGTATCTATATCCATAGTAAAACAAGTCCTATATCGACGTAACCTGAAAGGCCACTCAGCAAAGAGGAAGCCACTGCTCTAAAACCGCCATAAAAAAGCCAGACTACGGTTTGGAACTGCACATGGGGACAAAGATTGTACTTTTTTAGAGAAATGTCCTCTGGTCTGATGAATCAAAAATAGAACTGTTTGGCCATAATGACCATCGTTATGTTTGGATGAAACGGGGGGAGGCTTGCAAGCCGAATAACACCATCCCACCACAAATTGAGTGCATGTAAACTTCTAACCAACTGGGAATGTGATGAAAGAAATAAAAGCTGAAATAAATCACTCTCTACTATTATTCTGACATGTCACATTCTTAAAATAAAAGGTGGTGATCCTAACTGACCTAAAAACATACTTTTTACTAGGATTAAAATGTCAGGAATTGTGAGAAACTGAGTTTAAATGTATTTGGCTAAGGTGTATGTAAACTTCCAACTTCAACTGTATGCACACACACAATTTATTTTTTTCTTTATTTGTATTATTTTCTACATTGTAGAATAACAATGACAACATCAAAACTATGAAATGACACATATGGAATCAGGTAATAACCAAAAATATATTTTATATTCTTCAAAGTAGCCACCCTTTGCCTTGACAGCTTTGCACACTCCTGGCATTCTCTCAACCAGCTTCATGAGGCAGTCACCTGGAATTCTTTTCCAGCAGTCTTGAAGGAGTTCCCACATATACTGAGCACTTGTTGGCTGCTTTTCCTTCACTCTGCGGTCCAAAGTATCCCAAACCATCTCAATTGGGTTGAGGTCGGGGGATTGTTGAGGCCAGGTCATCTGATGCAGCACTCTATCACTCTCCTTCTTGGTCATATAGCCCTTACACAGCCTGGAGGTGTGTTTTGGGCAGAGGCGTAAAGTACTTAAGTAAAATTATTTTAAAGTACTACTTAAGTAGTTTGGGGTATCTGTCCTATACTTTAGTATTTATCTTTTTTACAACATTTACCTATACTCCATTTACATTCCTAAAGGGGAAAAAAGTACTTTTTACTCCCATTCATTTTCCCTGACACCAAAAAGTACTCAGGCAGGAGTACACACACACACCCTTCAATACAACGCCTTGTCCTACCTAGTGTCTCTGATCTGGCGGACTCATTAAACACAAATATTGCATTCGGAAATTATGTGTCCCTATCTGTCCGTAATGTTTTTAAATAAAAACAAAAATTAGCAGTCTGATTTGCTTAATATATGAGGAATTTGATATATAGCATTTAATTTGTACTTTTACACATGTATGAAAATGTTGTACTTTTTTCACCACTGTACTTATTAAGTATATTTAAAACAAGATATTTTAAAACTTTTACTCAAGTAGTATTTTACTGGGTGACTGAGTTCAGTCATTTGTTATTAAAAGGTATCTTTACTTTTACTCAAGTATGACAATTGAATACTTTATACATAACTAGTTTGAGGTATTGGTCCTTTTGAAAAACTATTGATAATCCCACTAAGTGCAAACCAGATGGGATGGCGTATCGCTGCAGAATGCTGTGGTAGCCATGCTGGTTAAGTGTACTTTAAATACAAAATAAATTGCCAATGTCACCAGCAAAGGTCCTACCTTGGGCTTGCTCCTACCCATCTTTCCGATTTGGTCCTGCAGTACATACCTACACGTACGCTACGGTCACAAGATGCAGGCCTCCTAATTGTCCCTAGAATTTCTAAGCAAACAGCTGGAGGCAGGGCTTTATCCTATAGAGCTCCATTTTTATGGAATGGTCTGCCTACCCATGTGAGAGACGCAGACTCGGTCTCAACCTTTAAGTCTTTACTGAAGACTCATCTCTTCAGTGGGTCATATGATTGAGTGTAGTCTGGCCCAGGAGTGTGAAGGTGAACGGAAAGGCACTGGAGCAACGAACCACCCTTGCTGTCTCTGCGTGGCCGGTTCCCCTCTCTCCACTGTGATTCTCTGCCTCTAACCCTATTGCAGGGGCTGAGTCACTGGCTTACTGGTGCTCTTCCATGCCGTCCCTAGGAGGGGTGCTTCACTTGAGTGGGTTGAGTCACTGACGTGGTCTTCCTGTCTGGGTTGGCGCCCCCCTTGGGTTGTGTTGTGGCGGAGATCCTTGTGGGCTATACTCGGCCTTGTCTCAGGATGGTAAGTTGGTGGTTGAAGATAGTGGTGTGGGGGCTGTGCTTTGGCCATAGTTGATGGGGTTATATCCTGCCTGTTTGGCCCTGGCCGGGGGTATCATCGGATGAGGCCACAGTGTCTCCTGACCCCTCGTGTCTCAGCCTCCAGTATTTATGCTGCAGTAGTTTGTGTGTTGGGAGACTAGGGTCAGTCCGTTATATCTGGAGTATTTATCCTGTCTTATCCGGTGTCCTGTGTGAATTTAAGTATGCTCTCTCTAATTCTCTCTCTTTCGGAGGACCTGGGCCCTAGGACAATGCCTCAGAACTACCTGGCATGATGACTCCTTATTGTCCCCAGTCCACCTGGCCATGCTGCTGCTCCAGTTTCAACTGTTCTGCCTGTGGCTATGGAACCCTGACCATTAATCACTGTAATTAAAGTTATTTATGAACATTTGAACATCTTGGCCATGTTCTGTTATAATCCCCACCCGGCACAGCCAGAAGAGGACTGGCCACCCCTCATAGCCTGGTTCCTCTCTAGGTTTCTTCCTCGGTTTTGGCCTTTCTGGGGGAGTTTTTCCTAGACGCCGTACTTCTACACCTGCATTGCTTGCTGTTTGGGGTTTTAAGCTGGGTTTCTGTACAGCACTTTGATATATCAGCTGATGTAAGAATGGCTATATAAATACATTTGATTTGAAAGCACCCCCACACCATGGGGAGATCATCCGTTCACCTACTCTGCGTCTCACAAAGACACAGTGGTTGGAACCAAAAATCTCACATTTTGACTCATCAGACCAAAGGACAGATTTCCACCGGTCTAATGTCCATTGCTCGTGTTTCTTGGCCAAGCAAGTCTCTTCTTATTATTGGTGTCCTTTAGTAGTGGTTTCTCTGCAGCAATTCAACCATAAAGGCCTGATTCAAGCAGTTGAACTCCGAAGCATTTATTGGGGCTGCAATTTCTGAGGCTGGTAACTCTAATGAACTTATCCTCTGCAGCTTCCTTTCCCGTGGCGGTCCTCGTGAGAGCCAGTTTCATCATAGAGCTTGATGGTTTTTGCGACTGCACTTGAAGAAACGTTCCTAGTTCTTGAAATATTGCAGATTGTCTTTTTTTTATACCCCTTTTTCTCCCCAATTTCGTGGTATCCAATTGTTGTAGTAGCTACTATCTTGTCTCATCGCTACAACTCCCGTATGGGCTCGGGAGAGACTAAGGTTGAAAGTCATGCGTCCTCCGATACACAGCCCAACCAGCCGTACTGCTTCTTAACACAGCGCACATCCAACCCGGAAGCCAGCCGCACCAATGTGCCGGAGGAAACACTGTGTACCTGGCAACCTTGGTTAGCGCTCACTGCGCCCAGCCCGCCATAGGAGTCGCTGGTGCGCGATGAGACAAGGACATCTCTACCGACCAAGCCCTCCCTAACCCGGACGACGCTAAGCCAATTGTGCGTCGCCCCACGGACCTTCCGGTCGCGGCCGGTTACAACAGAGCCTAGGCGCGAACCCAGGGACTGATGGCACAGCTGGCGCTGCAGTACAGCGCCCTTAACCACTGCGCCACCCGGGAGGCAACCTTCATGTCTTAAAGTAATGATGGCCTGTCGTTTCTCTTTCCATAATATGGACTTGGTCAATTACCAAATAGGGCTATCTTCTGTATTCCACCCCTACCTTGTCAAAACACAACTGATTGGCTCAAACGCATTAAGGAAGGAAATTCCACAAATTAACAAGGCACACATGCATTCCAGGTGACTACCTCAAGAAGCTGGTTGAGAGAATGCCAAGAGTGTGCAAAGCTGTCATCAAGGCAAAGGGTGGCTACTTTGAAGATTAGTACTTCCGGGTTGGAGCGAGCGGTCGCATCCGCACTTCGGTCCGCAGGTAGTATTACTTTTCATTACATTTCATTACATTTCATTATAGTACAACGGTTTGATTTGTCTAATCTTAGCAATTTCTTCTTAGCTAGCTACATAGCCGTCTTTGTATCAAAGATAATTGCGTAATTATCGTATTTCGTCGTCCTAACGTAGTCTACACTGCTATCTGTCCAGCAGCTAGCCAGCTAGCAAACGTCCACCGTCTACCGAATAGCAGCACTGTAGAAACTATTACACTCAACTGAACGACTTGATTAGTGTAGTGTTAGCTAGCTACATAGTTGTCTTTGCTGTCTTCGTATCCAAGATAATTGTGTAGTCTTAGAGTGATTATCTTAATTTACCGAGGTTAGCTAGCCAGCTATTTGTCGTCCTTAACGTAGGCGACACTGCTAGCTAGCCAACAGCTAGCCAACATCTACCGAATAGAACTTCCGCACTCAACAACCCGGTCGCATTCCGCTTCGCTCCACAGGTAGTATCACATTTTCATTTCATTTCATTACAGCACAACGGTTTGATTTGTTTGATCGTAGCTAGCTACATAGCTAGCTACATAGCCGTCTTTGTATCAAAGATAATTGTGTAGTCTAGAGCGATTTTCTAGGTTAGCTAGCCAGCTATTGTCGTTCTTTTAACGCAACGTAACGTAATCAACACTGCTAGCTAGCCAGCTAGCCCCGAATAGCAGCACTGTAGAAACTATTACACTCAACGGAACGACTTGATTAGTGTAGTGTCAACAACACAGCCACTGCCAGCTAGCCTACAAAGTCAACAACGCAGCCACTGCCAGCTAGCCTACTTCAGCAGTACTGTATCATTTTAATAATTTTAGTCAATAAGATTCTTGCTACGTAAGCTTAACTTTCTGAACATTCGAGACGTGTAGTCCACTTGTCATTCCAATCTCCCATTAGCGCCTCTTCTGTAGCCTGTCAACTATGTGTCTGTCTATCCCTGTTCTCTCCTCTCTGCACAGACCATACAAACGCTCCACACCGCGTGGCCGCGGCCACCTAATCTGGTGGTCCCAGCGCGCACGACCCACGTGGAGTTCCAGGTCTCCGGTAGCCTCTGGAACTGCCGATCTGCGGCCAACAAGGCAGAGTTCATCTCAGCCTATGCCTCCCTCCAGTCCCTCGACTTCTTGGCACTGACGGAAACATGGATCACCACAGATAACACTGCTACTCCTACTGCTCTCTCTTCGTCCGCCCACGTGTTCTCGCACACCCCGAGAGCTTCTGGTCAGCGGGGTGGTGGCACCGGGATCCTCATCTCTCCCAAGTGGTCATTCTCTCTTTCTCCCCTTACCCATCTGTCTATCGCCTCCTTTGAATTCCATGCTGTCACAGTTACCAGCCCTTTCAAACATCCTTATCATTTATCGCCCTCCAGGTCCCCTCGGAGAGTTCATCAATGAGCTTGATGCCTTGATAAGCTCCTTTCCTGAGGACGGCTCACCTCTCACAGTTCTGGGCGACTTTAACCTCCCCACGTCTACCTTTGACTCATTCCTCTCTGCCTCCTTCTTTCCACTCCTCTCCTCTCCTCTTTTGACCTCACCCTCTCACCTTCCCCCCCTACTCACAAGGCAGGCAATACGCTCGACCTCATCTTTACTAGATGCTGTTCTTCCACTAACCCCATTGCAACTCCCCGACCACTACCTTGTATCCTTTTCCCTTTCGCTCTCATCCAACACTTCCCACACTGCCCCTACTCGGATGGTATCGCGCCGTCCCAACCTTCGCTCTCTCTCCCCCGCTACTCTCTGCTCTTCCATCCTATCATCTCTTCCCTCTGCTCAAACCTTCTCCAATCTCCTGATCCTGCCTCCTCAACCCTCCTCTCCTCCCTTTCTGCATCCTTTGACTCTCTATGTCCCCTATCCTCCAGGCCGGCTCGGTCCTCCCCTCCCGCTCCGTGGCTCGACGACTCATTGCGAGCTCACAGAACAGGGCTCCGGGCAGCCGAGCGGAAATGGAGGAAAACTCGCCTCCCTGCGGACCTGGCATCCTTTCACTCCCTCCTCTCTACATTTTCCTCCTCTGTCTCTGCTGCTAAAGCCACTTTCTACCACTCTAAATTCCAAGCATCTGCCTCTAACCCTAGGAAGCTCTTTGCCACCTTCTCCTCCCTCCTGAATCCTCCTCCCCCTCCCCCCTCCTCCCTCTCTGCAGATGACTTCGTCAACCATTTTGAAAAGAAGGTCGACGACATCCGATCCTCGTTTGCTAAGTCAAACGACACCGCTGGTTCTGCTCACACTGCCCTACCCTGTGCTCTGACCTCTTTCTCCCCTCTCTCTCCAGATGAAATCTCGCGTCTTGTGACGGCCGGCCGCCCAACAACCTGCCCGCTTGACCCTATCCCCTCCTCTCTTCTCCAGACCATTTCCGGAGACCTTCTCCCTTACCTCACCTCGCTCATCAACTCATCCCTGACCGCTGGCTACGTCCCTTCCGTCTTCAAGAGAGCGAGAGTTGCACCCCTTCTGAAAAAACCTACACTCGATCCCTCCGATGTCAACAACTACAGACCAGTATCCCTTCTTTCTTTTCTCTCCAAAACTCTTGAACGTGCCGTCCTTGGCCAGCTCTCCCGCTATCTCTCTCAGAATGACCTTCTTGATCCAAATCAGTCAGGTTTCAAGACTAGTCATTCAACTGAGACTGCTCTTCTCTGTATCACGGAGGCGCTCCGCACTGCTAAAGCTAACTCTCTCTCCTCTGCTCTCATCCTTCTAGACCTATCGGCTGCCTTCGATACTGTGAACCATCAGATCCTCCTCTCCACCCTCTCTGAGTTGGGCATCTCCGGCGCGGCCCACGCTTGGATTGCGTCCTACCTGACAGGTCGCTCCTACCAGGTGGCGTGGCGAGAATCTGTCTCCTCACCACGCCCTCTCACCACTGGTGTCCCCCAGGGCTCTGTTCTAGGCCCTCTCCTATTCTCGCTATACACCAAGTCACTTGGCTCTGTCATAACCTCACATGGTCTCTCCTATCATTGCTATGCAGACGACACACAATTAATCTTCTCCTTTCCCCTTCTGATGACCAGGTGGCGAATCGCATCTCTGCATGTCTGGCAGACATATCAGTGTGGATGACGGATCACCACCTCAAGCTGAACCTCGGCAAGACGGAGCTGCTCTTCCTCCCGGGAAGGACTGCCCGTTCCATGATCTCGCCATCACGGTTGACAACCCCATTGTGTCCTCCTCCCAGAGCGCTAAGAACCTTGGCGTGATCCTGGACAACACCCTGTCGTTCTCAACTAACATCAAGGCGGTGGCCCGTTCCTGTAGGTTCATGCTCTACAACATCCGCAGAGTACGACCCTGCCTCACACAGGAAGCGGCGCAGGTCCTAATCCAGGCACTTGTCATCTCCCGTCTGGATTACTGCAACTCGCTGTTGGCTGGGCTCCCTGCCTGTGCCATTAAACCCCTACAACTCATCCAGAACGCCGCAGCCCGTCTGGTGTTCAACCTTCCCAAGTTCTCTCACGTCACCCCGCTCTTCCGCTCTCTCCACTGGCTTCCAGTTGAAGCTCGCATCCGCTACAAGACCATGGTGCTTGCCTACGGAGCTGTGAGGGGAACGGCACCTCAGTACCTCCAGGCTCTGATCAGGCCCTACACCCAAACAAGGGCACTGCGTTCATCCACCTCTGGCCTGCTCGCCTCCCTAGCACTGAGGAAGTACAGTACCCGCTCAGCCCAGTCAAAACTGTTCGCTGCTCTGGCCCCCCAATGGTGGAACAAACTCCCTCACGACGCCAGGACAGCGGAGTCAATCACCACCTTCCGGAGACACCTGAAACCCCACCTCTTTAAGGAATACCTAGGATAGGATAAAGTAATCCTTCTCACCCCCCCCCCCCCTTAAAAGATTTAGATGCACTATTGTAAAGTGGCTGTTCCACTGGATGTCATAAGGTGAATGCACCAATTTGTAAGTCGCTCTGGATAAGAGCGTCTGCTAAATGACTTAAATGTAAATGTAAGATTCTAAAATATTATTTGTTTAATACCTTTTGTTACTACATGATTCCATTGTGTTATTTCATAGTTTTGATGTCTTCACACTTATTCTACAATGTAGAAAAAGCTAAAATAAATAAACTCCCTCGATTGAGTAGGTGTGTCCAAAATTTTGACTGGTGTTATATTTAATATATAAGGGATGCACAATATATCGGTGAAGATATTGGAACCGGCCGATATTAGCTAAAAATGCTAACATCGGTGTCTAGTTTAATGTTCCGATGTGAAAAACCGATGTCAAAGCTGAAGTGCATACCTATATAACATAGGTACATGACGCCTCATAAAATGTTGCACTACACATGGAACACAGCATTCCTAACCTAGCCCGCAATGTCTGCTGTGTGGATCGAGCAGTCAACAAGTCAAGCAGTCATTTGAAAGAGTAAGAAAATTTCAGCGAGACAACTCAAAGTCAAAATCCATTAATGCCAAGATAATGGAATTCATTGCCCTTGACATTCAACCGTTCTCTGTCATGGGTGATATGGGCTTTCACAACTGATCGAGCACCGGTACACACTACCAAGTGTGCCATTTTTCAGATGAAGCCCTATCGGAGTTACACAGTAATAGCGTCACTGCTATTACCTTCACGACATACATACTATGGAATGCCGTTTGGGCCTTTGCGTGTCAAAAAACATACAGTAGCACTGTCAAAGCTGTACAAAAAAGTCTGCAAACAAGTAAACACCGGCCACGAACGATGTGCTTACAACACCATGTTGGTAATAAAGCATTATTTGGTTCAACCGCAACTTCTGGGGTAGCTAGTTAACTTTAGCTTGCTACATAGCTAGCACCAATACAAATCAGCCTGAAAACAATGACCAGTAGAAACTCTAGTCATTTTCATTATTCTTAGCAATGATTGTGGAATCCTTGAGAGTAATTATTAGCTAGGTAGCCACTTGTTGTTCACCTATTGAAATTTAACTGCAGTTCATGAAAATAAATAGGTAGCCAGCTACTTACCTTTATTTACTTAACCCTGTTTCCCAAAGCTAACGTTACAAGCAGCCAGCTAGCTTCATCTGGCTAGTGAGGTTCGACCGAACAGGGCTGTGTTGTGAAGCTAGCGACAATAATGATTAGAATAGTTGACTTTGCGGTTTGCCTTCAAAATAAAACAACCTCTGATGCAGACAGTTACAATTGGTGGAATCATGCCATATTTAGACTAGATAATGTTAAACAAGGTTGGAATATGAAACAATGAAATGGGGTATCAGTCTTCTCGGTGACATCCACAGAACACAACTGTGAAGAGATTTTGCGAATATTAGCGTAGTAGCTCTTATCGTGGGACTGTGAGAAATCATCTCCCCAGTCAGCCTATTGTGTGTATTGACATTCACATCGCACTGTACAGCTTTACCTAAGGATTGGGGATCAATTAAATGGGGTATCAGTCTACTCAATACCCAATATATTTCTTCCCAATGTCCTCAGAGTTAGCAAAAATCCACGCAGTATTGGTTTTCCTCTGGAAAAGTGTTAAATAAACATAGGTTGACAATAAATGTGGCTCAATTCACAGTTGTTTCAGAGTCCTGCAATAAGCGCTATGATGCTAATGTTATCTGGGTGTCACAGAGTAGACTGATACCTATGGATTGTGGATCAATAACATGGGGCAAGGCTGTACAGTGAAATAAGTACGCCCCCAATGCAATTCTAAAGTATAATACAGCCAGTGTGATTTCAGATTTGTCAAATTAACAAATTATTT
The DNA here is from genome assembly GCF_023373465.1 of Oncorhynchus keta. Classification (NCBI taxonomy): domain Eukaryota; kingdom Metazoa; phylum Chordata; class Actinopteri; order Salmoniformes; family Salmonidae; genus Oncorhynchus; species Oncorhynchus keta. The sequence goes on along the minus strand of NC_068432.1, from coordinate 23,108,052 downwards.
TTATACAACATTCCAACCTCGTTTAGCATGATCTATTGAATTATGGAAAAATTATACTATTTGTACTCATTAGCATCACTGTCAATGACATACTTTTATTTTGAAGGCTAACAGCAAAGTCCACTATTGTGGCTAATCCTTTTTGTGGCTAGGTTCACATAGATGGGTCTGACCACCATTAATACAAATAAACTGTCTTATAAATTAGGGTAATTTTAGATGATGACACCTAGCTATATAGTTAGCTAGCTAACTATAGCCACTAAAACAGATTGCCGTTTTGCTGTTTCTAGGGAAGAAAATTGTTTGCATCCATGAGCAACCTAGCTTTATTTAAGACCAGCACTGAAGGTGCGCAAGACAACTTTACCAGCATCATAGCATACGTATCGATGGATCGTTGTGACATTACACGATCACTCGTATTTCATATAACTATGTAAAACAATATGTTAAAATATATAACATGCAGTCATATTCAGGTCCTGATTGGTCAACAAGCCAATTTGATGTGCATCTTTTTTGACACAAATCAAATCAAATTTTATTTGTCACATACACATGGTTAGCAGATGTTAATGCGAGTGTAGCGAAATGCTTGTGCTTCTAGTTCCGACAATGCAGTAATAACCAACAAGTAATCTAATTAACAATTCCAAAACTACTGTCTTATACACAGTGTAAGGGGATAAAGAATATGTACATAAAGATATATGAATGAGTGATGGTACAGAGCAGCATAGGCAAGATACAGTAAATGGTATCGAGTACAGTATATACATATGAGATGAGTATGTAAACAAAGTGGCATAGTTAAAGTGGCTAGTGATACATGTATTACATAAGGATGCAGTAGATGATATAGAGTACAGTATATACGTATGCATATGAGATGAATAATGTAGGGTATGTAACATTATATAAGGTAGCATTGTTTAAAGTGGCAAGTGATATATTTGACATCATTTCCCATCAATTCCCATTATTAAAGTGGCTAGAGTTGAGTCAGTGTCAGTGTCAGTGTGTTGGCAGCAGCCACTCAATGTTAGTGGTGGCTGTTTAACAGTCTGATGGCCTTGAGATAGAAGCTGTTTTTCAGTCTCTCGGTCCCAGCTTTGATGCACCTGTACTGACCTCGCCTTCTGGATGATAGCGGGGTGAACAGGCAGTGGCTCGGGTGGTTGTTGTCCTTGATGATCTTTATGGTCTTCCTGTAACATCAGGTGGTGTAGGTGTCCTGGAGGGCAGGTAGTTTGCCCCTGGTGATGCATTGTGCAGACCCCACTACCCTCTGGAGAGCCTTACGGTTGTGGGCGGAGCAGTTGCCATACCAGGCGGTGATACAGCCCGCCAGGATGCTCTCGATTGTGCATCTGTAGAAGTTTGTGAGTGCTTTTGGTGACAAGCCGAATTTCTTCAGCCTCCTGAGGTTGAAGAGGCGCTGCTGCGCCTTCTTCACGATGCAGTCTGTGTGAGTGGACCAATTCAGTTTGTCTGTGATGTGTATGCCGAGGAACTTAAAACTTGCTACCCTCTCCACTACTGTTCCATCGATGTGGATAGGGGGGTGTTCCCTCTGCTGTTTCCTGAAGTCCACAATCATCTCCTTAGTTTTGTTGACGTTGAGTGTAACCCAAACAGCGTTCCATAGAAATCCTGGTAGAGAATGAAATGACTGAACAACGAAACACAGCAAATAAGTGAAAGAAATAGGTTTTGTCTATGTTTAACTGGTAATAGGGACATACGTAAATTCCCCAAAAATAAATTTTTGGTCAGTGTGGGGTGTGTGTAACCTTTATTTAACTATGCAAGTTAGTTAAGAACAAATTCTTATCTACAATGACGGCCTAACCTGGCCTCACCCGGACGTCGCTGGGCCAAATGTGCACCGCCCTATGGGACTCCCAATCACGGCCAGATGTGACACAGCCTGGATTCGAACCAGGGACTGTAGTGAAACCTCTTGCACTGAGATGCAGTGCCATGTGCGTGTGTTAACAATTTAACTGTACTAGAATGCTTAAAAAGGCCGCAAAAATGGTAAATATGTTATCATCGGCAAGGAAAACAATGGATATCGGTATCGGCCAAAAACCTAATATCTGTGCATGATACACAGACAGGCAGACAGACAGTTGTAGTCGGAAATTTACAAACACCTTAGCCAAATACATTTAAACTCAGTTTCTAGTTTCTCACAATTCCTGACATTTAATCCTAGTAAAAAAAATCACCACTTTATTTTTAAGATGGCAGAAATGGCAGAATAACAGCAGAGAGAATGATTTATTTCAGCTTTTATTTCTTTCATCACATCCCCAGTGGACCAGAAGTTTACATACACTCAATTAGTATTTGGTAGCATTGCATTTAAATTGTTTAACTTGGGTCAAACGTTTTGGGTAGGCTTCCACAAGCTTCCCACAATAAACTGGGTGAACTTTGGCCCATTAATCCTGACAGAGCTGGTGTAACTGAGTCAGACCTAGCTTGCACAGGCCTTTTCAGTTCTGCCCACAAATGTTCTATAGGATTGAGGTCAGGGCATTGTGATGGCCACCCCAATCCCTTGACTTTGTTGTCCTTAAGCCATTTTGTCACAACTTTGGAAGTATGATTGGGGTCATTGTCCATTTGGAAGAATCATTTGCGACCAAGCTTTCACTTCCTGACTGATGTCTTGAGATGTTGCTTCAAAATATACACATAATTTTCCTGCCTCAAGATAACATCTATTTTGTGACGTGCACCAGTCCCTCCTGTAGCAAAGTGCCTCCACAAATTGATGCTGCCACCCCCGTGCTTCACGGTTGAGATGGTGTTCTTCGGCTTGCAAACGTCCCCCTTTTTCCTCCAAACATAACGATTGTCATTATGGCCAAACAGTTCTATTTTTGTTTCATCCGACCAGAGGACATTTCTCCAAAATGTACGATCTTTGTCCCCATGTGCAGTTGCAAACCGTAGTCTGGCTTTTTTATGGCGGTTTTGGAGCAGTGGCTTCTTCCTTGCTGAGTGGCCTTTCAGGTTATGTCGATATAGGACTTGTTTAACTGTGCATATAGATACTTTTGTACCCTTTTCTTCCAGCATCTTCACAAGGTCCTTTTCTGTTGTTCTGGGATTGATTTGCACTTTTCACACCAAAGTACATTCATCTCTAGGAGACAGAACACTTCTCTTTTCTGAGCGGTATGACAGCTGAGCGGTCCCATGGTGTTTATATTCGCATACTATTGTTTGTACAGATGACCCTGGTACCTTCAGGCATTTGGAAATTGCTCCAAAGAATGAACCAGACTTGTGGAGGTCTGATTTCTTTTGATTTTCCCATGGATGTCAAGCGACGAGGCACTGAGTTTGAAGGTAGGCCTTGAAATACATCCACAGGTCCACCTGAAATTGACTCAAATGATGTCAATTAGCCTATCAGAAGCTTCTAAAGCTATGACATCATTTTTGGGAAGATTCCAAGCAGTTTGAAGGCACAGTCAACTTAGTGTATGCAAACTTCTGACCCACTGGAATTGTGATACAGTGAATTATAAGTGAAATAATCTGTCTGTAAACAACTGTTGGAAAAATGACTTATGTCATGCACAAAGTAGATGTCCTAACAGACTTGCCAAAACCACAGTTTGTTACAAGAAATTTGTGGAGTGGTTGAAAAACAAGTTAACGACTCCAACCTAAGTGTATGTCAACTGTATATACAGTGCCTTGCGAAAGTATTCGGCCCCCTTGAACTTTGCGACCGTTTGCCACATTTCAGGCTTCAAACATAAAGATATAAAACTGTAGTTTTTTGTGAAGAATCAACAACAAGTGGGACACAATCATGAAGTGGATCGACATTTATTGAATATTTCAAACTTTTTTAACAAATCAAAAACTGAAAAATTGGGAGTGCAAAATTATTCAGCCCCCTTAAGTTAATACTTTGTAGCGCCACCTTTTGCTGCGATTACAGCTGTAAGTCGCTTGGGGTATGTCTCTATCAGTTTTGCACATCGAGAGACTGACATTTTTTCCCATTCCTCCTTGCAAAACAGCTCGAGCTCAGTGAGGTTGGATGGAGAGCATTTGTGAACAGCAGTTTTCAGTTCTTTCCACAGATTCTCGATTGGATTCAGGTTTGGACTTTGACTTGGCCATTCTAACACCTGGATATGTTTATTTTTGAACCATTCCATTGTAGATTTTGCTTTATGTTTTGGATCATTGTCTTGTTGGAAGACAAATCTCCGTCCCAGTCTCAGGTTTTTTGCAGACTCCATCAGGTTCTTCCAGAATGGTCCTGTATTTGGCTCCATCCATCTTCCCATCAACTTTAACCATCTTCCCTGTCCCTGCTGAAGAAAAGCAGGCCCAAACCATGATGCTGCCACCACCATGTTTGACAGTGGGGATGGTGTGTTCAGGGTGATGAGCTGTGTTGCTTTTACGCCAAACATAATGTTTTGCATTGTTGCCAAAAAGTTCAATTTTGGTTTCATCTGACCAGAGCACATTCTTCCACATGTTTGGTGTGACTCCCAGGTGGCTTGTGGCAAACTTTAAACGACACTTTTTATGGATATCTTTAAGAAATGGCTTTCTTCTTGCCACTCTTCCATAAAGGCCAGATTTGTGCAATATACGACTGATTATTGTCCTATGGACAGAGTCTCCCACCTCAGCTGTAGATCTCTGCAGTTCATCCAGAGTGATCATGGACCTCTTGGCTGCATCTCTGATCAGTCTTCTCCTTGTATGAGCTGAAGGTTTAGAGGGACGGCCAGGTCTTGGTAGATTTGCAGTGGTCTGATACTCCTTCCATTTCAATATTATCGCTTGCGCAGTGCTCCTTGGGATGTTTAACGCTTGGGAAATATTTTTGTATCCAAATCCGGCTTTAAACTTCTTCACAACAGTATCTCGGACCTGCCTGGTGTGTTCCTTGTTCTTCATGATGCTCTCTGCGCTTTTAACGGACCTCTGAGACTATCACAGTGCAGGTGCATTTATACGGAGACTTGATTACACACAGGTGGATTGTATTTAACATCATTAGTCATTTAGGTCAACATTGGATCATTCAGAGATCCTCACTGAACTTCTGGAGAGAGTTTGCTGCACTGAAAGTAAAGGGGCTGAATAATTTTGCACGCCCAATTTTTCAGTTTTTGATTTGTTAAAAAAGTTTGAAATATCCAATGAATGTCGTTCAACTTCATGATTGTGTCCCACTTGTTGATTCTTCACAAAAAAATACAGTTTTATATCTTTATGTTTGAAGCCTGAAATGTGGCAAACGGTCGCAAAGTTCAAGGGGGCCGAATACTTTCGCAAGGCACTGTATACACACACACAATAAACCTCTTTTCAGGACCCCGTCTTTCAAAGATTATTTGTAAAAATCCAAATAACTTCACAGATCTTCATTGTAAAGGGTTTAAACACTGTTTCCCATGCTTGTTCAATGAACCATAAACAATTAATGAACATGCACCTGTGGAACGGTCATTAAGACACTAACAGCTTACCGACAGTAGGCAAATAAGGTCACAGTTATGAAAACTTAGGACACTAAAGAGGCTTTTCTACTGACTCTGGAAAAACACCAAAAGAAAGATGCCTATGGTCCCTGCACATCTGCGTGAATGTGCCTTAGGCATGCTGCAAGGTGGCATGAGGACTGCAGATGTGGCCAGGGCAATAAATTGCAATGTCCGTACTGTGAGACGCCTAAGACAGAGCTACAGGGAGACAGGACGGACAGCTGATCAACCTCGCAGTGGCAGACCACGTGTTACAAAACCCTCACAGGATCAGCACATCTGCGGGACAGGTACAGGATGGCAACAACTGCCCGAGTTACACCATAGAACGCACAATCCCTACTTCAGTGCTCAGACTGTCCGCAATAGGCTGAGAGAGGCTGGACTGAGGGCATGTAGGCCTGTTGTAAGTCAGGTCCTCACCAGACATCACCGGCAACAACATTGCCTATGGGCACAAACCCACCATCACTGGACCAGAGAGGACTGGCAAAAAGTGCTCTTCACTGACGAGTCAAGGTGGTCAGATTTGCGTTTATCGTCTGAAGGAATGAGCGTTACACCGAGGCCTGTACTCTGGAGCGGGATTGATTTGGAGGTGGAGGGTCCGTCATGGTCTGGGGTGGGTGTGTGAAAGCATCATCGGACTGAGCTTGTTGTCATTGCAGGCAATCTCAACACTGTGCGTTACAGGGAAGACATCCTCCTTCCTCATGTGGTACCCTTCCTGCAGGCTCATCCTGACCTGACCCCACCAGCATGACAATGCCACCAGCCATACTGCTCCTTCTGTGCGTGATTTGCTGCAAGACAGGAATGTCAGTGTTCTGCCATGGCCAGCGAAGAGCCCAGATCTCAAACCCATTGAGCACATCTGGGACCTGTTGGATCGGAGGGTGAGGGCTAGGACCATTCCCCCCAGAAATGTCCGGGAACTTGCAGGTGGTGGAAGAGTGGGGTAACATCTCACAGCAAGAACTGGCAAATCTGGTGCAGTCCATGAGGGGCGATGCACTGCAGTACTTAATGCAGCTGGTGGCCATACCAGATACTGACTGTTACTTTTGATTTTGACCCCCCTTTTTTTCAGGGACACATTATTCCATTTCCGTTATAGTCACATGTCTGTAGAACTTGTTTAGTTTATGTCTCAGTTGTTGAATCTTAATGTTCATACAAATATTTACATGTTAAGTTTGCTGAAAATAAATGCAGTTGACAGTGAGAGGCCATTATTTTTTTTTGCTGAGTTTATACACCCAACCATTCAAAAGTTTGGGGTCACATAGAAATGTCACATAGAAATACATGAAATTAGTTGCAAAATGATTAGGCAATAGTGTTGACAATGTTATAAATAATGGTGTCCATCAAACTTTGCTCAAAGAATCCTCCATTTACAGCAATTACAGCCTTGCAGACCTTTCGCATTTTCGATGTCAATTTGTTGAGGTAATCTGAAGAGATTTTACCCCATGCTTATATATATATATATATATATATATATATATATATATATATATATATATATATATATATCCTACACAGTAATGGAGATAGGTGACAGCAATTAACATTTTGAATGTTTTCCGGTATCCACTCTCCTCAATTCCTGGTCAGCTGGTGGTTTTGATGTTGCTAGACCCTAGCAGCACCTGGGGCCTCATTTATCAACCGTGCGTAAATGTCTTACTAAATTCTGGCGTATGTGGAGATTCTAGGATGTGGAGATAAAATTATTTGGATGTATCAAACTGTTGCACACACTGATAAATCAGAGCCGTATTATATTTGTGTGGTCATGAACGAGCGCTACAATCCCGCAAACGTTGGCCGCGTATTCTGCAAGATTGGTTGTCCTTTCAAACAATTGAAAAGTAAATGCTACAGCCCACACGTCAATGCAAAAGACTAATTGTCCAATATTTTGTTTATCAATACATGGTTGTGCATCCATCTCTTGCCTTCATATAGGCTCTGAAATTAAATAGGCTATGTCACGCTCCTAATACACACAGCAATAGGCTACTGTAGCTTATCCATACTGTCAAGGCTACCTACCGGTCTATTGATAAAAATTGTACTATTTGTTGTGTAGCGGTAATAATTCAAAAGCAGTTATGTCAGAAAAGGACATTTCCTTCAATATGATTATGATTTAAGCCTTTATTATAAAAGTTAAATATACATTAAATGACCTGCTGCTGTGCGATTCCCTTACCAATGGCAAATGCATCCTTTTTATCATTAGTCCTACGTTTTGATGATTTTATTAGCTTACCATTGTTATAATTCCTGTGCATCAAACACCTGCCATTTCCCTCAAAGTAAGAATAAGCCTATTTGCTTGCAATACAGTTGATCAACCTACTAGAAGTTTTGTGCAGGCACCGTTTGAGATTTGGTGAGGATACACACTTTCTAGTAAAGTTCAAAATAGTATTTATCCAACCGTTGTGGGAAAACTGGAGCACACAATGTTTAGAGTATTTTTTGTACGCACGCACCTTGATAAATGAGGGCCAGGCCCTGGTTCCTGATGGGGTGAGAGCAGGGGGGTAATTTACGATTCATTACAGAAAGCTGACACGATGGCCTGGCCAACCCATGCAATGAAACCCTGGATTGTCAAATACAGGAAGATGGGTGATTCCCTTTGACTGAGCACACACACACAAACTGAGCACATTATACACTCAGTCAGGCTTGCACAAGCACTTTAAAATGTAGCTCCAGCCTTTCAAATTCCAGCAAGCCTCCATCTCAATCCACGGCAATCTGCAGCTGAATGAAGTGAAAGTACTTCTGTTCTGGGGCCATTTTTCACAATGTGAGTAATACAAAGAGGATGTGCAGCAGCCGCTACACAACTACATGATAAAAGTTAACATTCTTGCTTCAATTCAATGTATCCTTTGTAAAATCCCCCCCACCCCTTTAATAGGAATACATGGAGGCTATACACACACACACACACACACACACACACACACACACACACACACACACACACACACACACACACACACACACACACACACACACACACACACACACACACACACACACACACACACACACACACACACACACACACACTAGCCGGACGTAATGGACAATTTCATAATTCACTCCAGAGCTCGACAACCGCAGACAAAGGAGGGAAATGGCAAGAGATCCGCCAATCATTGATCACTGAAAGATTTCAGACAAAGGGAGTCCAAACAAAACGAGGATGCTGCTTTTCTTCCCTGTGGCATGTTCTGTGTCACTCAGCAGCTCCATTGCAACCAAATCCTCACAATAAAGGAGGTCACTGACAAGAAACTCTCTTACAAGAGCACTGACCCCATTTTAACCCTATACAGGTGGCATTGTGCTGCTAAAACAGGAAGCAAACGCCCTTTTCAAAGGATGTAGGACCAAGCTAGGAGGTTAAAACTATTAGGGACGATTTCAAGTTTTCATAACAATCGGAAATCGGTATTTTGCTGATAAATTTTTTTATAAATACATTTTATACCTTTATTTAACTAGGCAAGTCAGTTAAGAACACATTCTTATTTTCAATGACGGCCTAGGAAAGGTGGATTAACTGTCTTGTTCAGGGGCAGAATGACAGATTTTCACCTTGTCAGCTCGGGTTATCCAATCTTGCAACCTTACAGTTAACTAGTCCAATGCTCGTAACCACCTGATTACATTGCACTCCACGAGGAGCCTGCCTGTTACGCGAATGCAACAGTTTGGGCAGCCTACCTCATTGTGAACTAATTTGCCAGAATTTTACGTAATTATGACATAACATTGAAGGTTGTGCAATGTAACAGGAATATTTAGACTTAGGGATGCCACCCGTTAGATAAAATACCGAACGGTTCCGTATTTCACTGAAATAAACGTTTTGTTTTCGAAATGATAGTTTGCGGATTCGACCATATTAATGACCAAAGGCTCGTATTTCTGTGTGTTATGTTATAATTAAGTCTGATTTGATAGAGCAGTCTGACTGAGCGATGGTAAACAGCAGCAGGCTCGTAAGCATTCTTTCAAACAGCACTTTCGCCAGCAGCTCTTCGCAAGCACAGCGCTGTTTATGACCTCAAGCCTATGGCTGGTGTAACCGATGTTAAATGGCTAGCTAATTAGCTGGGTGTGCGCTAATAGCGTTTCAAACGTCACGCGCTCTGTGATTTGGAGTAGTTATTCCCCTTGCTCTGCAAGGGCCGCGGCTTTTGTGTGATGATTAACGCTGCTTCGAGTGTGGCTGTTGTCGGTGTGTTCCTAGTTCGAGCGAGGAGGGATGGACGCTATACTGTTACACTGGCAATACTATAGTGCCTATAAGAACATCCAATAGTCAAAGGTATATGAAATACAAATGGTAGAGAGAGAAATAGTCCTATAAATACTATATTAACTACAACCTAAAACCTCTTACCTTGGAATATTGAAGTCTCATGTTAAAAGGAACCACCAACTTTCATATGTTCTCATGTTCTGAGCAAGGAACTTTTACATGGCACATATTGCACTTTTACTTTCTTCTCCAACACTTTGTTTTTGCATTATTTAAACCAAATTGAACATGTTTCATTATTTATTTTAGACTAAATGTATTTTATTGATGTATTATATTAAGTTAAAGTAAGTGTTCATCCAGTATTGTTGTAATTGTCATTATTACACATTTTTAAAAATGTTAAAAATCGTCTGATTAATCGGCATCAACTTTTTTTTCCCTCCAATAATCAGTATCGGTGTTGAAAAATCATAGTCGGTTGACCTCTAGTTAAAACAGTGCTCTTTATAGTCCTATCTGTAAAGATAATTCATGCTAAAAAAAGCTCATAGGTGTGGTGGTTAGTGAGGAACATGCAGCCTAGCCTCACCTTCTCAAAAGCAAAACAACTCCAGTAAAAGACTAAAATAGCGTGGCAGATTGAGACTGCACATCACATAAAAATGCATTATGCTCAACTCCTGGGAAGAGAAAGCGTATGACTTAAAACACTTTCTAATATGGAAATGACAATACTTGAACACATCCGATTGCTTGCCGTGACTTGATTCAGAATAAATTGAATATTGACTGCCGTAGTTCCCTGGGTGATTTCCCTGGCTGGATTCTCTGATATTAATGTCATACTGCCTAACCTAGTGGACTAAATCAACACTGACCACCTATGAACTGTGATTACAGCCAGCCAAACTCCCTCCTGCAGAAACATCATCAGCCCTGCACTGTACACACACACACACACACTCCAGGAAATGCAGCCAGCTGAGGAGGACAAAAACAGGGGACTAGAGGAGACATAAACAACATATGCTAAACTGGATTGAGCTGAGCACTACCCTTGTTTACTACCTCTATAGCAGGTGTGTCAAACTCATTCCATGGAGGGCCAAGGTTTTTTTTCTTTCAATTGAGACCTAGACCAGGGGTTATTTTTCAACCTGGGCCCCTATTCCAGCATTGGGGAACATCCCGCACCCCACCTGCGCAAGCTCGCACGCCACGTCTATTTCTATGGGTACAAGCACTGTTCATGACACAAACTGTTCACACCACTCTTATTGGTGGAGAGAATTTTGCAGATTTAAAGCTTAATTCCTGCAATTCTACCCATTTTCTCAGGGAGTGCAAAGAAAATGTAGCAGTTTTAAAGCTAATTTTCTTGCAATTCTATACAAGTGACAAAAAAAAATACAACAATATCTATGGGCTAAAACACATTAGCTGACATGGGCTAGTTGACTAACATGACAAGAGGAACTGATGATGCACTACCCAATTTCGAAATTGTACCTTGTGCATTACAACTTTCAAGAGTAAGTTTAAAGCCAGACTAAGTTCCTTTAAAAAATGTTTTTTTAAGTATGGGAACCACTGACCTACACAACCAGGTGAGGGGAGTTCCTTACTAATTAGTGACCTTATTTCATCAATCAAGTACAAGGGTGAAGCGAAAACCCGCAGACACACGGCCCTCCGTGGAATGAGAATTACACGTGCTCTATATGGTATTAAAACGAGTGTAGTGCATTTCACCCCGGTGCTGATTTCAGGCAGTAGCCCAATTCAGCATGCAGTGCAGAGCAGACAGGCGTTGGCTGCTAAATCCACCAGTCTGTGTACAGAGGGCTCAGTTACTGGTGTTTGGACAATGCAGGTGTCAGACAGAACACAACGCCTGTCTGGAATAGCAATTCAGCTCAGTGCATCTGCGGAGGGACTTGTTTAAAGTGGAGGTCGAACAAGAAGTGACAGTTGGATTTTACTGCTCTGACTGAGTGACAACCATTGCTAATACTGCACATTTTATATTGCTGTATTTCCTCCAGCCTGGCTCCTATGGCTGCTGTCCTCAAGCCTCTCTGTTGCGATCAGCAAAAATAGAGAAAGGATCTGCCACTTTTTTTGACTTGGAAACAAACAGCCATTGACTGACATGCAAGAGATTACCCTGTGAAGGTCACAATTTATCCTAGTCTTCAGGCACCCTTTCACAACAAAAACCCCAGCCCTTTTTACGACAAAACGTCATCTGGCCATTTCCAAATCTCAAGGCATGGTGGTACCATTCACTATCAGCAACAATGATCTCTAACAGGACCAGAGGGTTAGGCTGTATAAAGGCCTATATTCTGATTGGCTCTCTCGAACACAAGAAGATACATTTTTTGTCATTTAACTCTTATCCAGAGATGCATAGATGCTCTTACTTTTTCGTACTGGTCCCCTGTGGGAATCGAACCAACAATCCTGGCGTTGTATGCACCATGCTCTACCAACCGAGCCACATGGGACCCACACATGCCATTGAGAGGTGCTGCTGATGATAAACTAAGCAGGTTACGGCAAAGTGCAATAGCACCGACCACCACTCACCTCACTAGACTAGCTCGCTCTCCCTCTCTGCCCAGTTTGCCTCTGCTGCACCCTCACCCAGCCCTGCAGTCAGTGCTAGGTCAGCACTGCTCTGATCTGAGGCTCAGGCTGAGCCACTGACTGCTCAATCAGGCCCACAGAAACACTAGCTCCCTGTCGGCTCAGATAACCAACAGCTTTATCACTTGAGAACACGACAGCCATGACACACTAAGGTCTTTCATACTTCTCATTACATCCAGGGATAAGATTACAAAGGGCAAAAATAAATAATATTCTTCTCATGCAAAACTTTCCACAGCCAGCGCCTTATCTTCAAACAAGAGTAAACAAAAACATTGACCTCGAAAAACCAGAAGAATGTTGTTTTGGTCACGCTCAGTTTATGTTCTTGTTAAGAAATGATAGTGGATAGGATTTAGCTCAATAGTGGAACAGTACCTCCGTCTCTCACCCCGGGAGTGATGACCAATGGACATTTGATATATGGCACACCAAAATTAGCATCCCTCAATGTCCAGGATACGGATTTGAGACCTACAACAAATCACCTTCTGTTTTCTCAGACTTTCACAGTTGTCAGAAAACAAACTCTCAGACATTGAACTCCAGGATCACAGCCAGCCAGGCCAACTCAGTCTTGTGATTAATTCAAATGAAAAATCTATAATGTAATATATCCATCATGTGTCTCAACCCCGCCAGCTTGATGTTCATGGTGCGGCAGGTAGCCTAGTGGTTAGAGCGTTGGACTAGTAACCAAAAGATTGCAAGAGCGAATCCCCGAGCTGACAAGGTAAAAATCTGTCGTTCTGCCCCTAAACAAGGCAGTTAACCCACCTTTCCTAGGCCGTCATTGAAAATAAGAATTTGTTCTTAATTAACTGACTTGCCTAGTTAAATAAAGGTAAAGTAAAACAACTTAATGTCAAGTATCACACTTTCTTCCAGCTCAATTCCCTTATTTATCCGTCATCACTTGATCTCCACCTTTACTGTAATAGCTGGTATGATCCTGTCTAACCTAGGGCTGGGGGATGTGGCCTAAAAATAATCTAGATTTTGTTCCAATTTATTGGCGATTCACGGTATATACAGTACCATTCAAAAGTTTGGACACCTACTCATTCCAGGGTTTTTCTTTTCTTTTTACTATTTTCTACATTGTAGAATAATATTGAAGACATCAAAACTAAGAAATAACACATATGGAATCATGAAGTAACCAAAAAAAGAAAAGTGCTCAACAAATCAAAATATATTTTGTGTTTGAGATTCTTCAAAGCAGCCACCCTTTGACTTGATGACAGCTTTGCACACTCTTGGCATTCTCTCAACCAACTTGATGAGGTAGTCACATGGAATGCATTTCAATTAACAGGTGTGCCTTGTTACAGGTTCATTTGTGGAATTTCTTTCCTTCTTAATGCGTTTGAGAGTTGCAGTGAAAAGAAAGACAAGACAGATATGTGCTGTGTTATACTTTGAAGCCTGAAGGTTGATTAGATTTTTTTTTAAAGCAGTTGTGTGTACTGTTCATGTGAACGGGGCATGTTGAATCCCAATGAATCAATCCTGAATGCTCGCGTTGCAAAAAGCAAGGAATAAAAAAAGAGCAGTGACAGCCATGGAGCTAGCGGAGGAGCTGAAGAACTGGAAAAGCCTCCTGCTTTATTTAAGTCTCATGTATGGGAGTATTTTGGCTTCCCTGTCAGATATGATGATGGAAGAAGGGTGGTGGACAACACCATTACGGTGTGTAGGCATGTGTCACAAGAAAGCTGTATGATCATGGAAATACATTGAGCATGGCCATACATTTAAAGCGTCATCACCCTGGTGTGTCAGTGACGGGAGCCAACTCAGTCAAGAGACGAACTTCTCACAGCGGCATTTAAGCAGCCCTTTGCTGCAGAATCAGACCGGACTAAAGCCATCACCAAATCTATTGGGACATTTATAGCTGCAGACATGAGGCCATATTCTGTTGTTGAAAACAAAGGTTTTAAAAATATGGTGAAAGTGCTTGAGCCATGCTACAAAATCCCCTCGCGCACCCACCTCAGTATGAAGATCATGCCAGATCTTTATGAACAGGAAAATATCAAAATTGTCGACAAATTGTCCAAGGCATCCTCTGTTGCCCTCACTCCCGACGTGTGGACCTCCAGGGCAACAGAAAGCTATGTGAATGTGACTGCTCACTACACCAGGAGTGGGAGATGGAGGAGTGGGAGATGAAGTCCGGTGCTACAGACACGCCCCTTCTACGAGAGTCACACAGGCACAAATACGGGGCAGGTACTGCTAGGAGCAGTAGCAGAGTGGGAGCTAGAGAGGCCCAATAGCAATATCCCAAACACCACAGATAATGCCAAGAACCAAGTAAATGCAGTGATAGAAGCTGGACTGGGGCCACAGATAGCTTGCTCTGCACATGTGATCAATTTAGCATCCCAAAGGGGAATCACAGTGAACTAGATGGACCGCCACCTTGGGAAGATCAGGAAGGTGGTTTCCCTTTTCCACAAAAGCACAACAAACGCTCATGTACTTAACACCTAGCAAGAAATGCTATAGCTACCGACCCACAAGCTCATACACCATGTCACAACAAGATGGAACTCTAATTAAGACAAGTTGAAGCGCCATCTTGAGCAGCAGGCAACTGTATACTCTGCACTGACAGACAATACCCTGAAAAAAATTATAAAAGACATCGTCACCTTGTCTGATGATGATGTGAAAGTAGCAGAGGAGGTCCTCCAGGTGCTCAAACCCCTCAAAACAGTTACAACCCTATTGAGCACTGAAACTGCACCATCTGTGTCCATGATCCTACCTCTGAAAACAAGAATTCTACAATCCATGGCCCCAAGTGAGGAAGACCGTACCATCACTAGAGATGTCAAGGCTGCCATTAGAGAGGACCTGAACCCCAGATACCCCCCTAATGTACATGACTACATTCATAGATCTACTGCACTGGATCCAAGGTTCAAGTCCCTGTGTCACCTAGACCCTACCCTACACTGGAGGACATACAGTGATCTCACCACTGAGATCGTTGCCACTGAAGAGGTAAAAAAAAAGTTTTTTAAAAAGTAAAAAAAAAATAAAAGTGAATTACTTAATAAATATACTGTAGTCTAATCTTAGTCGATGCTATTGCTATTAGAATCAACAATTTTTAAAAATTTGGAATAATAATAGCTTTTATTCAATGTTATAGCCCACAATTATAGTTCTATGAAATATGAAAATAAATAATTAGTTAGTTAGTTAGTTCGTTTAATAGATCAGGTCATTTTTTTCTGCAGGGCCAAGCCACAGAGCCTATGGGGGTGCCACAGGGTTCAATTCCCAGGCCAACTCTCTTCTCTGTATACATCGATGATGTCGCTCTTTCTGCTGGTGATCCTCTGATCCACCTCTACGCAGACGACACCATTCTATATACCTCTGGCCCTTCTTTGGACACTGTGTTAACTAACCTCCAGACAAGCTTCAATGCCATACAACTCTCCTTCCATGGCCTCCAACTGCTCTTAAATGCAAGTAAAACTAAATGCATGCTCTTCAACCGATTACTGCCCGCATCACTACTCTGGACGGTTCTGACTATGTGAACGGTTCTGAATATGTGGACAACTATAAATACCTAGGTGTCTGGTTAGACTGTCAACTCTCCTTCCAGACTCACATTAAGCATCTCCAATCCAAAATTAAATCTAGAATCGGCTTCCTATTTCACAACAAAGCATCCTTCACTCATGCTGCCAAACATACCCTCGTAAAACTTACCATCCCACCGATCCTCGACTTCGGCGATGTCATTTACAAAATAGCCTCCAATACCCTACTCAATAAATTGGATGCAGTCTATCACAGTGCCATCAGTTTTGTCACCAAAGCCCCATATACTACCCACCACTGCGACCTGTACCCTATCAGTGGCTAAAAACCGATGTCAAAGCCACCGTGCATACCTATATAAATGTAGGTACATGACGTCATGACGCCACGTAAAATTGTGTGTGGATCGAGCAGTCAACAAGTCGAGCAGTCATTCAAAAAACATACAGTAGCACTGTCAAAGCTGTACAAAGAAGTCTGCAAAGAAGCAAACACCGGCCACAAACGATGTGTTTACAATACCGCGTTGGTAATAAAGCATAATTTGTTCGACTGCAACTTCTGGGGTAGCTAGCTAGCACCAATACAACCAGCCTGAAAACAATGACCAGTACAAACTGCTGCCATTTACATTGTTCTTAGCAAAGATTTCGGAATCCTTGAGTTTAAGTATTAGCTAGGTAGCCACTTGTTGTTCGCCTATAGAAATTGATCTTCAGTTCAATAAAATAAATAGCTAGCCAGCTACTTAACCCTGTTGCCCAAAGCTTACGTTATAAGCAGCCAGCTAGCTTCATCTGGCTAGTGAGGCTCGACTGGACCTTGTTATATGTTGTGAAGCTAGCCACAATAAGGATTAGGCACAATAGTGGATTTTGCGGGATGCCTTCAAAATAAAAGTATGACATTGACAGTGATGCAAATGAATACAAATAGAATTATGCCATACCTTTATTTTGAAGGCTAACCAAAGTCCACTATTGTGCCTAATCCTTATAGTGGCTAGCTTCACATAGATGGGTCCGACCACCATTAATCAAATACGAACTGTCTTATAAATTAGGGTTATTTTAGATGATGAAACCTAGATTGTCATTTTGCTATGTTTTGGGGGAAGAACATTGTTTGCATCCATGAGCTAGCTAGCTTTTTTTATGACCAGCACTGTAGATGCTAGATAACTTTACCAGCATCATAGCATACATATGGATGGATCGTTCTGACATATGAAATACGAGTAATATTGTAATCAATGTGTAATAACTATGTGACGTGCAGACATAGTCAGGTCCCGGTTGGTTAACAAGTTTATTTGACACATCAAAGTGTTATTTTGTTTGACATGCAAAGACCCAAAAGGCGTTCCATAGAAATCCTGGTTGAGAATGAAACGACTGAACAAATGAACAACGAAACAGCACAGCAAGTAAGTGAAATAAATAGGTTTTGATTATGTTTTACTGGTAATGGGGACATGCGTAAATGCCAACAAAATAACTTGTTGGTCAGTGTGAGGTTTGTGTAACCTATGTTTAACTAGGCAAGTCAGTTAAGAACAAATTCTTATTTACAATGACGGCCTACCCCAGCCAAACCCGGACGACACTGGGCCAATTGTGCGCTACCCTATGGGACTCCCAATCACAGCCGGATGTGATACAGCCTGGATTCAAACCAGGGACTGTAGTGACGCCTCTTGCACTGAGATGCAGTGCCTTAGACTGCTGCATCCATGTGTGTGTGTTAACTATTTAACTGTACTAGAATGCTTAAAACGCAGCAAAAAAAAATAATATTGGTATCGTTTTTTTTTGCAGGGAAAA
The DNA here is from genome assembly GCF_023373465.1 of Oncorhynchus keta. NCBI lineage: Eukaryota > Metazoa > Chordata > Actinopteri > Salmoniformes > Salmonidae > Oncorhynchus > Oncorhynchus keta. The sequence continues at coordinate 23,090,155 of NC_068432.1, read as the reverse complement.
TAACGGATATTGGTATCGGCCATATGTGTCCATATGAGCGATTCTGTTGGACAAAACCTCAAATACATATAGCGAATTGAAATGAAGAAGTAATCTTTCATCTTTGTTGTTCTGAGTGGAAGGGACTGGGAGGAGCTTGGTGTGTGTAAATAGAAACGTGCAAAGTCACAGCGGAAGGAGAGAAGGAGACAAGACCAAAAAACAAGATGAGAACAAGTGGACAAATACAAATAAAAGCTTGATTTGAGCGATACAGGCATTTGGAATATCGTTCTAAAACATACATTAAAATTAATTATACGAACCAGATCACACTAAAAAACATTTCTGCGTTGCAATAAATTGCCAGATTTGTTCTTTCTTTGTACAGTTGATGGGAAACCCGTGTTGCAGAAGTACAGACCTGCTAATGGTATCTTTTAGGATTACTCAGAATGATATGTGACTCGCCTGGCAGCCTCTTGATAGGAGGAGGGCCTGTTGTGGGTGAGAGGTGGGTCAGTGTTCCGATTCGGGCAGCCTTATCTCATGCCATAAACAGATAGCCGTATCAGACTGGCCTCATCCTCTAACTGTTCCTGTCAGATAGAGGAAGGGGCACAAACAACCCTCATGTCCCCAGTGCCTCTACTGGGAAACCTACCCAGGCCAGATCAGCCACTCTGATCATGTCGCCCTGCCCTGTGCTAGTTCAGTAAGAACTGTCACTCCTGCTACTGCATTGCTGTTGAACAAATAGGTAGGAGGCAACGAAGTGTAGTGTGGCTGTGTGGGTCTAGATTTCTGTGATTGCCCTGAAGCCGAAGACAAAACAACTTCATAGTACAAAGTTAGGCAACTGGAATCCATTGGGCCTGGTGTGGGGTGGAGTGGGGATGATTATGCAGGCTTTACCAGCTAGACAAGGACTTTTTTACTTAATTTCACCTGCTGGCTAACATACAAATCCCCATGAAAAACAGAACACACTACGAAGATATAGCCTGGTCCCAGATCTGGTTGTGCTGTCTTGCCAACTCCTATGGCCAGATCTGGGACCAGGCTAACTAAGATACTGAACCTGGAAGAGAGTTGTAATCGGGCTTATTCCCTCTGCTGTCCTATTGGGACAACATCAACATGACACCGTCCATGTGAGTTACCAAACAAAACACCATGTAACAGCAGACGCACAACCTCTGCCCTGTAAGCAGATCATCTGCTCTGAAAACCATGTCATGACACTACAGGCACCAAACCCTCTGACTGGAATTTAAAGGAGCTGAATGAAACATCCCACTTATAAAACCCAACCATATTCTTTCTTTACCCCCAACCGGACCGCTCCTGTTAATTGGGATGTTTCATAAAACTACATTCTTCCTTTACCCCCTACCGGACCGTTGTTCTTGTTCCTAAGCCCTTCCATGTGACTCACTGCCCAGTAAGAGACAAAACACCTACCCCAACCTTTCTTAAAGTATGGGTCGCGACGGGACATGTTAATGGTGGGTCACAACATTGGGTAGGTAAGTTGAAATCCTGAGAGTTAGAATATTAAAATACAATTAGCGATTTCGACATGTGGTTGTGCCTCGGTCAGTGACTGACATAAGAGAAACTGTAGTCATACAAGAATTAGCCATGTCAGCTAAAATAAACAACAACTGATTGGTAAATTAGTCTAGCCAGCTATCTAAACTTGAAGTAATCATGGCGAATACTGAACGGGCATGCAGGGCACGAGCCCAGGGGCACTGACTTCGAGGGGGCCACAAACTTCCAGGGGGCCACCATTGATTTTGTTAGTCACTCATCACACAAATATCATTAATATGGCATAAGTCATGGCTAAATGTTTAGAATTGCAGGCAATTATCTGTAAAGCTGAAAATGTTTTCCTCTATGCCCCCATGGCAAAATAGGTAGAATTGCATAATTTATTTTATAAAATTTCATCATTTTGTCTCTGCCCCGTCGCAAAATGTGTAGAAACTTGCTTTAAGAGCATTATTTTCTCAATATACCATGGCAAAATGTGTAGAATTACAGGAAATAAAAAAGGATACTTCAGGATTTTGGCAATGAGGGAAGTTAGAGGTAGTTACGTTAACGCTAGTTAGCATTGGCTCCTGGAACTACAGTGCATTCGGAAAGTATTCAGACCCCTTGACTTAGTCCACATTGTTACGTTCCAACCTTACTCTAAAACTGATTAAATGTATATCAATCTACACACAATAAATACCCAATAATGACAAAGCGAAAACAGGTTTAGATATTTTTGTAAATGTATATATAAAAAAAACAGAAATACCTTGTTTAGATAAGTATTCAGACCCTTTGCTAAGATACTCAAAACTGAGCTCAGGTGCATCCTGTTTCCATTGATCATCCTCAAGTTGTTTCTACAACTTAGAGTCCATCTGTGGTAAATTCAATTGATTGGACATGATTTGGAAAGACACGCACCTGTCTAAAAACCAAGCCATGAGGTTGAGCGAATTGTCCGTAGAGCTCCGAGAGAGGATTGTGTCAAGGCACAGATCTTGGGAAGGGTACCAAAACATTTCTGCAGCATTGAAGGTCCCCAAGAGCACAGTGGCCTCCATCATTCTTAAATGGAAGAAGTTAGGAACCATCAAGCCTCTTCTTAGAGCTGGCCGCCCGGCCAAACTGAGCAATCGAGGGAGAAGGGCCTTGGTCAGGGAAGTGACCAAGAACCCGATGGTCACTCTGACAGAGCTCCAGAGTTCCTCTGTTGAGAGGGGAGAACCTTCCAGAAGAACAACCATCTCTGCAACACTCCACCAATCAGGCCTTGATTGTAGAGTGGCCAGACAAGCCACTCCTCAGTAAAAGCCACATGACAGCCCGCTTGGATTTTGCCAAAAGGCACATAAACTAAAACAATAACTAAGCTAAACAACAGTATACAAGGCATATTGACATTTCTCAGACCATGAGAAACAAGATTCTCTGGTTTGACGAAACTAAGATTGAACTATTTGGCCTGAATGCCAAGCATCACGCCTGGAGGAAACCTGGCACCATCCCTATGGTGAAACATGGTGGCAGCATCATGCTGTGGGGATGTTTTTCAGCAGCAGGGACTGGGAGCCTAGTCAGGTATGAGGGAAAGATGAACGGAGCAAAGTACAGAGAGATCCTTGATAACCTACTCCAGAGCCCTCAGGACCTCAAACTGGGGCGAAGGTTCACCTTACAACAGGACAATTTTTTATTTCACCTTTTTTTAACCAGGTAGGCTAGTTGAGAACAAGTTCTCATTTGCAACTGCAACCTGGCCAAGATAAAGCAAAGCATTTCGACACATACAGCAACAGAGTTACACATGGAATAAACAAACAGTCAATAATACAGTAGAAAAAGTCTATATACAGTATGTGCAAATGAGGTAGGATAAGGGAGGTAAGGCAATAAATAGGCCAAGGAGGCGAAGTAATTACAATATAGCAATTAAACACTGGAATGGTAGATGTGCAGAAATATATATATATAGACAGATAGATATCGATATATATAAATGCGCAAGTAGAGATACTGGGGTGCAAAGGAGCAAGATAAATAAATAAAGTATGGGGATGAGGTAGTTGGATGGGCTATTTACAGATGGGCTATGTATAGCTGCTATCGACCCCCCTCCGCTTACTTCTGTGCCCTGGACACCATATGTGAATTCATCGCCCCCCCAACTAGCTTCAGAGTTTGTTCTCTTAGGTGAACGAAACTGGGATATGCTTAATACCCCGACAGTCCTACAATCTAAGCTAGATGCCCTCAATCTCACACAAATTATCAAGGAACCCACCAGGTACAACCCTAAATCCATAAACATGGGCACCCTCAGACATTATCCTGACCAACTTGCCCTCCAAATACACCTCTGCTGTTTTCAATCAGGATCTCAGCAATCACTGCCTCATTGCCTGTATCCGCAGTCAAACGACCACCCCTCATCACAGTCAAACGCTCCCTAAAACACTTCTGCAAGCAGGCCTTTCTAATCGACCTGGCCCAGGTATCCTGGAAGGATATTGACCACATCCCGTCAGTCGAGGATGCCTGGTCGTTCTTTAAAAGTAATTTCCTCACCATCTTAAATAAGCACCCCCGGTTCAAAAAAATGCAGAACTAAGAACAGATATAGCCCTTGATTCACTCCAGACCTGACTGCAATTGCACAAAAACATCCTGTGGCGGACTGCAATAGCATCGAATAGTCCCTGTGATATGCAACTGTTCAGGGAAGTCAGGAACCAATACACATAGTCAGTCAGGAAAGCAAAAGCTAGCTTTTTCAAGCAGAAATCTGCATCCTGTAGCTCCAACTCCAAAAAACGTTTCGGGACACTAAAGTCCATGGAGAACAAGAGCAGCTGCCCACTGCACTGAGGCTAGGTAACAAGGTCACCATGAAAAATCCATGACAATCGAAAATTGCCTTCCTCCTGGCTACTACAACCCCGGACAACAGCCGTCTTCATCGACCTGGCCAAGGCTTTCGACTCTGTCAATCACCGTATTCTTATCGGCAGACTCAATAGCCTTGGTTTCTCTAATGACTACCTCGCCTGGTTCACCAACTACTTTGCTGACAGAGTTCAGTGTGTCAAATCGGAGGGCATGTTGTCCGGACTTCTGGCAGTCTCTATGGGGGTGCCACAGGGTTCAATTCTCGGGCCGACTCTTTTCTCTGTATATATCAATGATGTCGCTCTTGCTGCGGGCGATTCCCTGATCCACCTCTATACAGATGACACCATTCTGTATACTTCTGGCCCTTCTTGGGACACTGTGCTAACAAACCTCCAAACGAGCTTCAATGCCATACAACACTCCTTCCGTGGCCTCCAACTGCTCATTAACACTAGTAAAATCAAATGCATGCTTTTCAACCGTTTGCTGCCCGCACTCGCCCACCCGACTAGCATCACCAACTTAGAAGGTTCTGACCTAGAATATGTGGACAATTATAAATACCTAGGTGTCTGGCTAGACTGTAAACTCTACTTCCAGACTCATATTAAACATCTCCAATCCAAAATTAAATCTAGAATGGGCTTTCTATTTCACAACAAAGCCTCCTTCACTCACGCCGCCAAACTTACCCTAGTAAAACTGACCATCCTACCGATCCTTGACTTCGGCGATGTCATTTACAAAATAGCCTCCAACACTCTACTCAGCAATTGGATGCAGTCTATCACAGTGCCATACGTTTTGTCACCAAATCACCTTATACCACCCACCACTGCAACCAGTATGCTCTAGTCGGCTGGCCCTCGCTACATATTCGTCGCCAGACCCACTGGCTCCAGGTCATCTATAAGCCTATGCTAGGTAAAGCTCTGCCTTATCTCAGTTCACTGGTCACGATAACAACACCCACCCGTAGCACACGTTCCAGCAGGTATATCTCACTGATCATCCCTAAAGCCAACACCTCATTTGGGCGCCTTTCCTTCCAGTTCCGTGCTGCCAGTGACTGGAACGAATTGCAAAAAACAAAACAAAAAAAAAACTATTCGCTGAAGTTGGAGACTTATTTCCCTCACCAACTTTAAACATCAGCTATCTGAGCAGCTAACCGATCACAGCAGCTGTACATAGTCCATCTGTAAATAGCCCGGCAGGGTAGCCTAGTGGTTAGAGCGTTGGACTAGTAACCGAAAGGTTGCAAGTTCAAATCCGAGCTGACACGGTACAAATCTGTCGTTCTGCCCCTGAACAGGCTGTTAACCCACTGTTCCTAGGCAGTCATTGAAAATAAGAATTTGTTCTTAACTGACTTGCCTAGTAAAATAAAGGTAAAATAAATAAAATCTACCTACCTCATTCCCATACTGTTTTTATTTACTTTTCTGCTCTTTTGCACACCAGTATCTCTACTTGCACATCATTATCTGCTCATTTATCACTCCAGTGTTAATCTGCTAAATTGTAATTATTCGCTCCTATGGCCTATTTATCGCCTACCTCCTCATGCCTTTTGCACACACTATATATAGACTTTCTTTTTTCCCTACTGTGTCATGGACATGTTTATTGTGTTATAGGCTTTTTTATTCCATGTGTAACTCTGTGTTGTCTGTGTCGCACTGCTTTGCTTCTTATCTTGGCCAGATCGCAGTTGTAAATGAGAACTTGTTCTCAACTAGCCTACCTGGTTAAATAAAGCTGAAATAAAAAATAAAAAGGAAAGGCGGCCAAAGGAAGAATTGGCTTTGGGGGTGACCAGTGAGATGTACCTGCTGGAGCTCATGCTACGGGTGGGTGCCGCTATGGTGACCACTGAGCTGAGATTATTTTAGAATAAGGCTGTATAGTAAAAAATAATTGGAAAAAGACAAGTGGCCTTAATACTTTCCGAATGCACTGTAACTCAAACTTCCTTCATACTGGACACAAAGACACAAATGGTATCCACGAGATCATATGACTCTGGGGAAGTAGATAAACGTCCTCCTTGCACAATTTCCCTAAGTAGGCCTTTAACTTTAATTTCTCTTTCCTCCGTCAAGAGGGTGGGCCACTAAAACGCTTTGCCTGTGAGGTTGACCCCCAAAAAGGAGCATGTTTTCACGTGCTTGGGTCCCAGGAAAACACAGAATTTCAGGAAAAGAGGGTGGCCTGTAGCCTCGCTGTGCAAATGGATGATAATTCCAAAAATGTTAGTCATGTAAGACAAGACAAGTCACCTGAGGCCATCTGCTATGCAACCAGAAAATATCTTATGAGCACAAAACCAAAACAGACACCTGTAAGTGATTTAACATTGAAAACCTCTCCTAGAATTTTGAAAGGATGATAAAATGTGATTGTGTTGGTAGCGTACATTGTTTCGGAGAAAATGTTAATTTGCCTCTAAAACGCAACATCAAATGACTGGCTTAAAATAAAACAAAATGATAAGCAGCCAAGTGGCTCATTCCACACAGAAAATTCTTGCAACATAAAAATCTGTTTTTTTTGCTACTGTATTTCACAGTAAACTGGCAGGTGCTGAATGCTAATTGCCACTAATCAATGCATCTTAATCAGCTGAAACATCAGAAAAGTGACTCAAGTTGTCTGTGATCTGTTATTCATAGCCTAGAACTCGGAGGTCTCAGAAAAATTAAGCATGGCTTTGATGTAATCCGGTGTTCCATTGCCACTGCTTAAAATGAGTATGTATGAAGATTCTTGCCTACATTTTGACCTCAGTACAGAATCTTTTGAAGCATAAAATGCACAGATGTAGTGTACCTGATTCACACTCTGTGAAGGCAACAATCATCTTCCCTTACAATGACCTATTATTAAATACATTAGCAACAGCTGAATATTAGGTCAGATCTAGAGCAGGGATGGGCAACTGGCGGCCTGCATGACCCCCTTTTGAAGGTCCTCGGATTAACCCCCCCCGGGTCTCAACTTACTGTTGAAAGAGTATGACATGAAAGAATACATTCACGAGGAGCAATTTTGAAATTTGGTTGTACATCGCAGTCTCTCTTGTTATGTCATTCACTGATAGAAATCTGAAAATAAAATCTGTATATGGGCTAATTGACTATCTAAAATTGTTATCGTGGTCGAATTACCAGCCGGGGGGGGCCCCCAAAGATTTTTTTTGTCAGTCTCAATCAGCGATCATATTAAAAACAGCAAATATTTCTCTCCACCCTATGGCAAAATGTATAGAATTGCAGGAAATGTGCTGTAAAACAGCACATTTTCCTCTCCGCCCCACGGCAAAATGAGTATGATTGCATGAAATTAGTTACGAAATTGGTAAATCTTCTCTTCACCATGGCAAAATGTGAAGAATTGAAGCAAACTGCTTTAAAACTTGCTTTAAAACTGCAACATTTTCTCTACACCCCCACGGCAAAGTGTAGAATTGCATGAAATGAACAAACGTTTATTTTTATTATTTATTCTCTCCTCTGTCAAGAGGGGGGCCACTAAATAAGTGTTAGGGGGTAAGCAGGCAAGCAGAACCGTGAGTAACTGCAGCCTCTCATGATGAGTTCAGATTTTTTTGTGGCGCCAACCAAATGTGCCCATCCCTGATCTAGAGCTATGTATCATGGCAAATGAATCCCATTGGATGCTTGAAGTTTCTCATTTTCAAAATTAGCCTCATTGTCAAATATCTCACCAATTGCTTTCAAGTTTCCTTAAAACTTATTTGACACTAAAACCATGTAGACTTTATATGGGAATATGTCAGTCAAATTCATTAACAAAAGTTTAGGCTACATGGTTTGAGATTTTAGCCAACCATTTCTGCCCTCTTATTTAAACCACTAACACACTGATTAATATCCACTATATTGCTCCGCCAGGCTGAAGTGGATTAATGAAAAAAAAAACATTGACAAACATGCTTTCCTCTTTATTTGCTCTCATGTTGCACTTGCAGGTCAATTAAACATGAACTTTAGATAACACTTATAAAGCCAGTATGGTGTCTTCTTGCATTGGCTAATTAGTACATGCATAGGTCCCCATACATTGTGGTGTTTTGCACTTGAGAACAATGCCTTTTCGAAATGAGAGACCATTTATCTAGCCACTCTCTCTTCATAATGAATGCATTGTTACAAAGCCATGCTATTTGAAAGAGCAGAGCCTGTAAATAAAATAATATGATGAATGATATGCTCAATAATATGATAATGTATATGAGTGGGGAAAATAATATTTTCATTTTCTCATCAAGATGTTTTAATACATTAAAGCAAATTTATACCACATTTCTATTCTATCCGTGTCCTTTTATTTTATTTTTTTTATTTCACCTTTATTTAACCAGGTAGGCTAGTTGAGAACAAGTTCTCATTTGCAACTGCGACCTGGCCAAGATAAAGCATAGCAGTGTGAACAGACAACACAGAGTTACACATGGAGTAAACAATTAGCAAGTCAATAACACAGTAGAAAAAAATGGGCAGTCTATATACAATGTGTGCAAAAGGCATGAGGAGGTAGGCGAATAATACAATTTTGCAGATTAACACTGGAGTGATAAATGATCAGATGAGCATGTACAGGTAGAGATATTGGTGTGCAAAAGAGCAGAAAAGTAAATAAATAAAAACAGTATAAAAACAGTATGGGAATGAGGTAGGTGAAAAAGGGTGAGCTATTTACCTATAGACTATGTACAGCTGCAGCGATCGGTTAGCTGCTCGGATAGCTGATGTTTGAAGTTGGTGAGGGAGATAAAAGTCTCCAACTTCAGCGATTTTTGCAATTCGTTCCAGTCACAGGCAGCAGAGTACTGGAACGAAAGGCGGCCAAATGAGGTGTTGGCTTTAGGGATGATCAGTGAGATACACCTGCTGGAGCGCGTGCTACGGATGGGTGTTGCCATCGTGACCAGTGAACTGTGTCCAACCATTGAGCCGTCATCATTCTAAACTTGAAATGAGAACAAATGGAGTAGTACAGCATCACGAATGTAATAGTCTTGACTCTTGAGCATCAAAACAAAACTGTCTGGGATTCATTGAAGAACGTTAAATCACTTTAATGGCTCTTCATTGTGATGGAAACATAGCACCCAGACAACAAAATTATCCCTTACAATACTCGATAATTGCACCGAGTCAAGGAGCCTGCGTTTCTCAGGAAACAAGGGTCTGAAATGTAATTATTCACCCTTTGGAAAATGTAGGGCAACTGCACAATGATGTAAAACAGCACTCTCGGGCGAACTAATGTCAAGCTCTCATTTTTGACAGAGTAAGCAGAAGATATCAGAGAGCAGAATGATTAGATCTTCTCTGTCGTAAATTAAATAACCACTCTGGCAGTCGGCAAAGGAAATGAACTTTAAAGAAGTGCCAGACTCCACGAGTAAGGACAGGACATAACACTGCTACATTATACAACCTCTTGGAGGACACTGACATTTTAATTTGTGATCAGCAACTGTACATGAGTAGACAAATCACACCCCATGTCATCACCACTGACATTAAATCACAGATGTATTACACTATTATAAACTGCAGTGGTTCTGCAACAATGCATAAAAGACACCCTTAATCAGAATAATGAAGCAACAGCAATTGGCCTACATCCCATTACACAAGACAGTGCAAAACTGAGATGTTATTTTGACAGCACAAGTAGCTGAGCAGTAACAGAATAAAACTGACCATTTGACAAAAACGTAACGTTACTCCAGGCTCCAATTGATCATGGGTGGTATTTGATGAATCCGCACAAATTCAGCAAAGATCCCATATGCTAAAAATGCATCGTAATAGATTTTCAGAATTGCAGCAAAATAAAATCCACACTTTGTAAGGAGGAGCCACCTAAACCAGATCTGTCGAGGCACACAGGCTGAAACATCCCCCTTTCTCTCCCTCAACTCTGCCCATATATATGTACCATTTTTCCCTCATCAACCCGGAAGTCACAATTTGGTTTATCCCGATTGGATCTCGTCGAATCAGTAAGACTGCCAGCATGTTTACCAATCAAATAGCTTTCTCCAATGTAAAAAGAGTAGGGATTCCGTGCGCAAGGTCATGTGGCTGCCAGATGAGCATGATGTAAACCTTTTGTTACCTTACCAAACCTCTCACTGGTTTGTGCAAGATGAGGTCGAGATTTCACGTAACGACCAATGGAACTGTCTAAAATGTACAAACCGTGCCCACCCAGGGCACCATGCCTTGCAAAACGACCTCCACCAGTGTTTACCTTGGACTCATCCTGCACAAACTAATAATATGCTGATGTGTAAAGAGATACAACTAAAAAGCTGCGTTGTCGAGGTAGATTTGAGTCAGGCTGAACAGCAAGAAAGCAACAATACTGAGTCTGTCTATGAAAAAGAGGCATAGTAGCCATTATAAAACATAGGAAAAAAAGCCATACAAAATGATAACACTTGCTGACATCATGTCCAAACCGCTTGTTGATTGTCAGATCAATCGCGATATGGTGGCATTGACGCATACCCGCCCCCTGTCTTGTTTCAAAGGCCACTGTTATGAGCTAAGTCAGGTACTTCTCCAGTCTCTCGCTCAGCCTCCACCCCACAGAAACAGACCCCACATAAAAGGTTTACTAATTTCTCTCTTGGATGGCCACTGGATGATTCGGAGTCTGATCAAAGGAGCACAGCAATGGGGCACCACACTGCCTACTATACGCACAACAAATTCGATCTGGACCACCCACCAGCGGCAGGTTGTCCAAATGTAGAAAGCTGGCAATCAATTCAATATCCACCCCCCACAATAGAACAACACAACCGCTATTCACCCCTCGCCGAGATGAGAATATTTGAAGGAGGTGGCAGGCTTGTAAACTACATAGTTGACTCGTTAATCAGCGAAATAAAAATCAACCTGCGTCTAATTGAAAGCAATTAGGTAGTGGCACAATAAAGAAAGGTAAAGTAAAGACATAACTGATATTCTAGTTAACCAACTGATTATGCTGGATAGTTAGGTGGCACATGTAACACAAAATTGTTAGGTAACGTAAGAATGCATAATTCATTTAGTTAGAATATAATGTAAAAGGTAACAGTTTAGCCTCATTGTATAGCCATCTTACAGTCCATTCAATTATGATTGACATATCATCAACATTAGTTAACTGACATAATGCGGGCTAGTTGACACATTCAATAGTGAAAACTGAAGTCTCTCGTTATGCCAAAACCTTAAATTCAGAGTTATTTGAACAAAGGAGAGGCTTTTAATCAAATGTATTGCTATTACAATAGCATGCTATTGATAACTCGCAGCTAGCTAACGTTAACTAATGAAACACAGAGCTAGCGGATTGATAGCTAATGTTAGAATGACTCCTTTGTTGCCGTCTCGGCTTTGCACACATTTATGACAAGTAATTACCTTCCAATGATGAATGAAATCTCATATTAGATAGAAATACTTACTCTCCATGTACCTCCTCGAAAGGCATTGCTTAAAAAATCATCATGGTTTACAAATTCAAAAACAGATTTTTTGCTGTTGGACTGCTGCTGTCTGCGGCAGCAACTTCCGGCGCATGCGCAACTTTCTCAGCACCCAGCCAAGTCAGTATGGTGTAATTGCAGACCACAATTGTGGGCGTTTCTTGATACGAGTGTTCCCTGATATCAGGAAACGCCCATTGATATCTGCCATTGGTCAGTTCCGGTGTTATGAGTAACTGGAAGGTTGCAAGTTCAAACCCCTGAGTTGACAAGGTACACATCTGTCGTTCTGCCCCTGAACAGGCAGTTAACCCACTGTTCCTCAGCCGTCATTGAAAATAAGAATTTGTTCTTAGCTGACTTGCCTAGTTAAATAAAGATAAAAAAGAAATAAAAAAAGGTGCCAGGTTAGGATAATTAACGTATAACAGGTTAGGTGAATTTTGTTTACATAGCTAGCAGATTAGGATAACTAAGGTGTCAGGTTAGGATAATTAACGTGCCAGGCTAAAGCTAACTCTCTCTCCTCTGCTCTCATCTTTCTAGACCTATCGGCTGCCTTCGATACTGTGAACCATCAGATCCTCCTCTCCACCCTCTCCGAGTTGGGCATCTCCGGCGCGGCCCACGCTTGGATTGCGTCCTACCTGACAGGTCGCTCCTACCAGGTGGCGTGGCGAGAATCTGTCTCCTCACCACGCGCTCTCACCACTGGTGTCCCCCAGGGCTCTGTTCTAGGCCCTCTCCTATTCTCGCTATACACCAAGTCACTTGGCTCTGTCATAACCTCACATGGTCTCTCCTATCATTGCTATGCAGACGACACACAATTAATCTTCTCCTTTCCCCCTTCTGATGACCAGGTGGCGAATCGCATCTCTGCATGTCTGGCAGACATATCAGTGTGGATGACGGATCACCACCTCAAGCTGAACCTCTGCAAGACGGAGCTGCTCTTCCTCCCGGGGAAGGACTGCCCGTTCCATGATCTCGCCATCACGGTTGACAACTCCATTGTGTCCTCCTCCCAGAGCGCTAAGAACCTTGGCGTGATCCTGGACAACACCCTGTCGTTCTCAACTAACATCAAGGCAGTGGCCCGTTCCTGTAGGTTCATGCTCTACAACATCCGCAGAGTACGACCCTGCCTCACACAGGAAGCGGCGCAGGTCCTAATCCAGGCACTTGTCATCTCCCGTCTGGATTACTGCAACTCGCTGTTGGCTGGGCTCCTGCCTGTGCCATTAAACCCCTACAACTCATCCAGAACGTCGCAGCCCGTCTGGTGTTCAACCTTCCCAAGTTCTCTCACGTCACCCCGCTCCTCCGCTCTCTCCACTGGCTTCCAGTTGAAGCTCGCATCCGCTACAAGACCATGGTGCTTGCCTACGGAGCTGTGAGGGGAACGGCACCTCAGTACCTCCAGGCTCTGATCAGGCCCTACACCCAAACAAGGGCACTGCGTTCATCCACCTCTGGCCTGCTCGCCTCCCTAGCACTGAGGAAGTACAGTTCCCGCTCAGCCCAGTCAAAACTGTTCGCTGCTCTGGCCCCCCAATGGTGGAACAAACTCCCTCACGACGCCAGGACAGCGGAGTCAATCACCACCTTCCGGAGACACCTGAAACCCCACCTCTTTAAGGAATACCTAGGATAGGATAAGTAATCCTTCTCACCCCCCCCCCCCTAAAAGATTGCACTATTGTAAAGTGGCTGTTCCACTGGATGTCATAAGGTGAATGCACCAATTTGTAAGTCGCTCTGGATAAGAGCGTCTGCTAAATGACTTAAATGTAAATGTTAGGATAATTAACGTAACAGGTTAGGTGAATTAGCCATGGCAGATTAGGAGACTGAGGTTAAGTTTAGGAAAAGGGTCAGGGTTAGGCCAAATATTATGGATATACTGACAAGATACATGTCTCTCCGCCCTAACAATGGGAGTCTTTGTCCCCAAAGCGGTCCCGCCGAGTTGGGCCTTTCTTTTCCTGTTCCTCTTTGGTTAGACTAAGCTACAATCGATGACATATATAAAACACTGGCTTGCTGAGGCTATGTATTGGCCATTGAGAACTTTTAAGCCCCGGTCGGCCATATTGGAACTCCTTAGTAGGAGCAGTCCTCCATAGGAATGAATGTAATTCTACAGTATTTCAATGACATTTTTAAAGGAAAACATTACATGTATTTAAGTCCTTTTTTGTAGTGGGGACAGCAACATTTGTACTCTAAAAAAAATACTATGAGAAAAAAAATGTGAGCATACTAATGTGCATACAATGTGCATATAATTATATAAGCTCACATAATATACTTTCATGGTATGCATTAAGGTGTCTGTATTAGAATATACATGTCAAAAAACAGAATGTAGATATTAATAAATGCATTTCTATAGCTTCCAATAGTACCAAGATGTACCAATAGTACACATCATTAGCTACAATACCTCGGTTGTCAAAAACTGTTGTCACCCGCGGAAAAAAATGGCCACTGACTAATGGCAAGCATCAATGGGTGTAACTTAATATCAAGAAACGCCTATATCAGAAAACACCCCTAATTGCGATCTGCAATTACACCCTTCTCAGCCAAGTCAGTCTTCCAGCTGGAAGTTTTTCCCAGGCACTGATCTAAGATCAGTAAGGTTTATATTCCAAATAATGGATTAAGGTTTTGATAGGGTTAGGCTTAGTTGGTTCTAGAACTGTGATTAGGGACATCTTCTACCTGAAACAAGTCCCAAGAAAAGAATAGGAGAAATGTCATAATCTATTTAATAAACGTATGCTTGTGTTATGAAATGTAATGCTCTACTTAACATTTACTGTAAATGTTATTAGGTCAAATATTGATATCATTCATTATTGTGCCAACAATTAATGATGTGGAACATGATCATATTGATGGCAATATTCAATGCATAACATCTTGGTAAATAGGCCTACATAATATATGACTGAGCAAAAGTTTAATAATCCAAATAATTTTATATGTCTACATTTGCAAGACTAGATTACAATTCATTGCTTATTACAGTAATCCAAATCATTTGTATGTACACAGAATCCAGTGTTCAAGTCTTTCACCCACCTTAGTCAATAGAGTCATATGGTTTGTGATTTGATGAAGAATTCAATTGTGCAGTTGGAATTCTCTAATCAAAAGTTTGGACACCTACTCAATCAAGATTTTTCTTTATTTTTACTATTTTCTACATTGTAGAGTAATAGTGAAGACATCAAAACTATGAAATAACACATATGGAATCATGTGGTAACCAAAAAACTGTTAAACATATTTTATATTTGAGATTCTTCAAAGCACTCACCCTTTTTATTTTTTAATATTTTTTTACCCCCTTTTTTCTCCCCAATTTTGTGGTATCCAATTGGTAGTAGTTACAGTCTTGTCTCATCTCTGCAACTCCCGTACGGACTCGGGAGAGGCAAATGTCGAGAGCCATGTGTCCACTGAAACACAACCAAACCAAGCCGCACTGCTTCTTGACACAATGCCCATCCAACCCGGAAGCCAGCCGCACCAATCTGTCGGAGGAAACACCGTACACCTGGCGACCTGGTCAGCGTGCACTGCGCCCGGCCTGCCACAGGAGTCGCTAGTGCGCGATGAGACAACGATATCCCTGCCGGCCAAACCCTCCCTAACCCGGACGACGCTGGGCCAATTGTGCGCTGCCCCATGGGTCTCCCGGCCGCGGCCGGCTGCGACAGAGCCTTGACTTGAACACATCTAGCACTGCGATGCAGTGCCTGAGACCACTGCGCCACCCGGGAGGCCCAAGTAAACACCCTTTGCCTTGATGACAGCTTTGCATACTTGGCATTCTCTCAACCAGCTTCATGAGGTAGTCACCTGGAATGCATTTCAATTAACAGGTGTGCCTTGTTAAAAGTCAATTTGTCGAATTTCTTTCCTTCTTAATGCATTTGAGCCAATCAGTTGTGTTGTGTTGTGTTGTGACACGGTAGTGGTGGTACACAGAAGAAATCCCTATTTGGTAAAAGACCAAGTCCAAATTATGGCAGGAACAGCTCAAATAAACAAAGAGAAACGACAGTCCATCATTACTTTAAGACATGAAGGTCAGTCAGAGTTACCTCTGCTGCAGTGGATAAGTTAATTATATTTAACTGCACCTCAGATTGCAGCCCAAATAAATTATTCACGGAGTTCAAGTAACAGACACAGCTCAACATCAACTGTTCAGAGGAGACTGCGTGAATCAGGCCTCCATGTTCGAATTGCTGCAAAGAAACCACTACTAAAGGACACCAATAATAAGAGGAGACTTGCATGGGCCAAGAAACTTGAGCAATGGACATTAGACCGGTGGAAACCTGTCCTATGGTCTGATGAGTCAAAATTTGCATTTTTTGATTCCAACTGTTATGTCTTTGTGAGACGCAGAGTAGGTGAATGGATGATCTCAGCATGTGTGGTTCCCCCTGTGAAGCATGGAGGAGGTGTGATGGTGTGGAGGTGCTTTGCTGGTGAAACTGTCTGTGACTTATTTAGAATTCAAGGCACACTTAACCAGCATGGCTACCACAGCATTCTGCAGCGATAAGCCATCCCATCTGGTTTGCGCTTTAGTGGGATTATGGTGGGCCCGCTTGACCCTATCCCCTCCTCTCTTCTCCAGACCATTTCCGAAGACCTTCTCCCTTACCTCACCTCGCTCATCAACTCATCCCTGACCGCTGGCTACGTCCCTCCCGTCTTCAAGAGAGCGAGAGTTGCACCCCTTCTGAAAAAACCTACACTCGATCCCTCCGATGTCAACAACTACAGACCAGTATCCCTTCTCTCTTTTCTCTCCAAAACTCTTGAGCGTGCCGTCCTTGGCCAGCTCTACCGCTATCTCTCTCAGAATGACCTTCTTGATCCAAATCAGTCAGGTTTCAAGACTAGTCATTCAACTGAGACTGCTCTTCTCTGTATCACGGAGGCGCTCCGCACTGCTAAAGCTAACTCTCTCTCCTCTGCTCTCATCCTTCTAGACCTATCGGCTGCCTTCGATACTGTGAACCATCAGATCCTCCTCTCCACCCTCTCCGAGTTGGGCATCTCCGGCGCGGCCCACGCTTGATTGCGTCCTACCTGACAGGTCGCTCCTACCAGGTGGCGTGGCGAGAATCTGTCTCCTCACCACGCGCTCTCACCACTGGTGTCCCCCAGGGCTCTGTTCTAGGCCCTCTCTTATTCTCGCTATACACCAAGTCACTTGGCTCTGTCATAACCTCACATGGTCTCTCCTATCATTGCTATGCAGACGACACACAATTAATCTTCTCCTTTCCCCCTTCTGATGACCAGGTGGCGAATCGCATCTCTGCATGTCTGGCAGACATATCAGTGTGGATGACGGATCACCACCTCAAGCTGAACCTCAGCAAGACGGAGCTCCTCTTCCTCCCGGGAAGGACTGCCCGTTCCATGATCTCGCCATCACGGTTGACAACTCCATTGTGTCCTCCTCCCAGAGCGCTAAGAACCTTGGCGTGATCCTGGACAACACCCTGTCGTTCTCAACTAACATCAAGGCGGTGTCCCGTTCCTGTAGGTTCATGCTCTACAACATCCGCAGAGTACGACCCTGCCTCACACAGGAAGCGGCGCAGGTCCTAATCCAGGCACTTGTCATCTCCCGTCTTGATTACTGCAACTCGCTGCTGGCTGGGCTCCCTGCCTGTGCCATTAAACCCCTACAACTCATCCAGAACGCCGCAGCCCGTCTGGTGTTCAACCTTCCCAAGTTCTCTCACGTCACCCCGCTCCTCCGCTCTCTCCACTGGCTTCCAGTTGAAGCTCGCATCCGCTACAAGACCATGGTGCTTGCCTACGGAGCTGTAAGGGGAACGGCACCTCAGTACCTCCAGGCTCTGATCAGGCCCTACACCCAAACAAGGGCACTGCGTTCATCCACCTCTGGCCTGCTCGCCTCCCTACCACTGAGGAAGTACAGTTCCCGCTCAGCCCAGTCAAAACTGTTCGCTGCTCTGGCCCCCCAATGGTGGAACAAACTCCCTCACGACGCCAGGACAGCGGAGTCAATCACCACCTTCCGGAGA